>NC_069499.1:1464420937-1464683437 GCF_027579735.1 Bombina bombina | reverse complement strand
AACAGGATCTTGTTTTTATTGTCTCCTGTTTGAAAAACAAAGTGGTGATTCAAGTTGGGTGAGTTATGGTGTCGCCGATTTATCACATTTAACTCCAAAAATATAAATAATTGCTACCAATCACATTTATACTCCCCATTAGAGTTTAATTTGCTATGAAGGATTGATATTCGCCAACGACTTTAGTGCATATTGTTTGAATGTAAAAAAACACAATGATCAAGTAACCACAAATCGTTATGTTCTTTCCAAAATTATGAATTGTATTCTATTTTCCGGCGCATTTGAGCTTTCACTTCGAGGACATGATGAACGCAATGATTCATTAAATATTTGGAGACTTAAAAGGATTGTAATTTAATACTTAGTATGATACTAATAATCAGCTATACTATTAACTATTTGAAATCAATTGATTAATCATTTCATATTCTGAATCTGATATTACATTGCATTTAATTAGAATTCTGTAGTGATTAATTTATTGTAACAATATTTATATTTCCTTATTATCCCACTTTAATATCAATATATTCCATATTTGAAGTCATTCCTTAATAAAGTATAGGAGTATATAAAACTATATGAAAATTAGGTACAAGTCATTTCATATGAAATTTTGTGTTCTATATGCTTGCATCGATTCAGAGCTAGAAAACCTTTCCAGACGTATATGTGGATTCAGACCTTCAAAAGTATTGTTAGTCCCATCATTTGTATATCATACAAGGGATAGTTACTTACTTTCCTGAAGATTCTGAGCATATCTGAACTAAAGTACAGAGTTGTTTCTCTGTCACCCCAGAGAGGTAACATGGTTACTGATTAATTGGAAGACAAAATTGGTTTGGTGAGCCCATTAAGCCTTAAACTTCATAGACAGGTGTATCCAATCATGAGAAAAGGTTTTAAGGTGGCCAATTGCAAGTTCTTCTCTATGACTCTCCTCTGAAGAGTGGCAACATGGGGGCCACAAAACAACTCTCAAATGACCTAAAAACAAAGATTGTTCAACATCATGGTTTAGAGGAAGGCTACAAAAAGCTATTGCATAGATTTAAGATGTCAGTGTCCACTGTGAGGAACATAGTGAGCATGGTGAGGATATGGAAGACCACAGGCAAAGTTCTTGTTAAGGCCAGAAGTGGCAGGCCAAGTAAAATATCAGAAAGGCAAAGGATGGTGAGAACAGTCAAAAACAGCCCACAGACCACCTCCAAAGACCTGTACTGGGAATCTTGTTGAGGGTCTCATGGATTCCACTCAATATCAGCAGATACTTGAGAATAATGTTGAGGAATCAGTCACAAACTTTAGTTGAAGTTACCCCAGGGGCTGGATATTTCAACAAGACGATGACCAAAAACACTGCTGGTTCAAATGGGTGGGGGAATTTGAGGGGTGTGACTTTCTCAAAGGGGTGTGGTTTTTAAAAGGGGCGTGGTTTTCCCAAAGAGGTGTGGCTTTTTCAAAGGGCCGTGGCTTTCTCATAGGGGCGTGGTCTTGTGCACCACCATCCTAAAAATTCACCAGCCGCCCCTGAATAAACCTACCATTAAAATTATAGACTAATAATTTCTTTGTCAGTGGGCAAACATACAAAATCAGCAGGGGATCAAATAAATATTTCCCTCACTGTATAACAAAATCTTGATAGGGTGAGGCAACCTTTCTTAGGTCCTCCCAAACCATACAGGATTGTGAGATCCATTATTTGAAAGAGGAAATCTTCCCCTTTCAAAGGAGTGGTTGTGGGTTTATCTAACTGTCATGTGATTTTCATAAAATGACAAATACCTCACAGCATTTTGAGTAGAGGGTCTATTGACTCTAAATATGCGCTTATCACCCCCTCACTGTAATGAAAAAACATAAGAATTAAAAAGATGAATGTTCCAGCATTAAAATAAGAAGTGTGAAGCCCATATTCACACAATCATCATAACTATAACTGTCACCTGGCCACATTTTTTGGTTGTTGTTGGTGCTAATGGTCATAGATCCAGATTGTATGCAAATAAGACATATATTACAAGTGTAGTGGTAAGTGTATTTATTCCCTACTCTATGTAACCCCTAAACTGTCACAACCCCATTGTAATTAACTACCTACACTATTAACCCCTAAACTGTCACAACCCCATCACAATTAACCCCTAACAGATAACCTCTCAAAATCTCTAACCTATGACCACCTAAGTTACAAAAAAACAGCACTTCCAGTTTAAAAAAAAATACACAAAAAAAGCCACGTACTAAAACTAAAATAAAATATATACACTATTTCCTAAAACTAAAGTAACCTCCCCCCCAAAACTTTCCTAAATAAATGTTTTAATATATGATCTTGAATCTGGCTCTTTAGGGGACAGTCATGGAAGAAGAGGCCCTCCGCCGCCACGGAAGAAGAGGCCCGCCGCCACCACTGAAGAAGAGGCCCGCGCCGCCACTGAAGATGAGGCCCATCACAGCCATGGAAGAAGAGGCCTGCCGCCACCACTGAAGAAGACCGCCGCTGCCATGGAAGAAGAGGCCCGCCGCCGCCATGGAAGAAGAGGCCTGCCGCCACCACTGAAGAAGAGGCCCGCCGCCGCCATGGAAGAAGAGGCACGCCGCCACCACTGAAGAAGAGGCCCACCGCCAATGAAGAAGAGGACTGCCGCTGCCATGGACGTAGAGGCCCACCGCCACCATAGAAGAGACCCGCTGCCACCACTGAAGAAGAAGCCCGCCGCTGCCATGGAAGAAGAGGCCTGCCGCAATCACTGAAGAAGAGAACTGCCACTGCCATGGAAGAAGAGGACGACCACCAACATGGACCCTCTGCTGCTGTGAACCAGCTACTACCCCCTAAGAAGATGGACTCAAGGTGGTGAGTTAAAACTTGAGGCTTTAGCCTTAAGTATTTTTTTAAGATAGGGTTTTTTAAGGATAGGATTTTTTTGTTAGGAAAGGGTTTTTTTTAGGTCTACTTTTAGTTTTTTTAGTTTTAGGATAGAGCTTTTTAAGGGGGGCTTTTTTATTTTTTTAGGGTACTTTAGTTTTAGTATAGGGCTTTTTTTTATTTTTGTGTAATTATTTTAAAACTGGAAGTTAATAGTGTAGGGGTTAATTGCGATGGGGGTTGTGGTGGTTTAGGGCATAATAGTGTAGGGAGTTAATTGTGATATGGGTTTTGTCAATTTAGGGGTTAAGTAGTGTTAGAGGGTTAATTGCAATGGGCTTCTAGTGTTTTAGGCATTAAGTAGTGTAAAGGGTTAATTGCGATGGAGTAGTGGTGGTTTAGGAGTTAAATAGTGTAGCAGAGGTTTTGTGATGGGGTTGTGGCAGTTTAAGGGTTAATAGAGTAGAAGTTTTGTAATGGGGGTTAGCACGCAAGTATAGTCGTTAATTTTTTTTTAAATTTGCATCTCCATTAAAGTCTATGGGGCGAATGTGATATTGGGATCACAATATCTGAAGTCTAGCTTTTTGCACACTAACTTCTAGCTGTGTTTACACTCGAGTGGGAGAGCTAAACACCGATCCACTTGTAATCTAGTCCTAAGTGGGAGAACTGAATGAAATTAAAATAAGCTTTCTTTTTTTAAAATATATATTTCTCTGTAAAATCAGAACTGTGAGCAGTTTTAAAATCTACCTATTACTTGTATGATGTATTATATTCATGCCCATTTATGCATTAAGTTTGAGATGGTGCAAGTGCCAAAAAATTCTTCTAGTATTCATTAAAGAGACACAAAACGCAAACTTTTTCTTTCATGATTCAGGAGGAGCATACCATTTTAAACAAATTTCAATTTACTTCTATTATTTAATTTGCTTTGTTCTCTTGATATCCTTTGTTTAAAAGCATACATAGCTAGGTTCAGGAGCTGACTGCTGATTGGTGGTTGCATATATGCTGCTTTTTATACGTTTACCAATGTGTTCAGCTAGCTCTTAGTAGTACATTGCTGCTCCTTCAATTAAACATACCAAGAAAACAAAGCAAAAATGATTGGAAAGTTCTTTAAAATTGTATTCTCTATCTTGATCATTAAAGAAAATGTTTAAGTTTCATGCCCTCTTCCTTCGGGTCTGCTGGCCAGTAAACCCCTAATGGTCTGTCTCCAATTTTTATAGTCAGAGCTCAGCAGGTGCTCTGCAGTAAATCTATAAGGACCTCTGTGTGCTTGGGGTTATTGATTTAGGAAGCTCATTTGTCGCTTCCATTGAGTTCTAAATTCACCTGAAAGTTTAGTAAATATATTTAAGTTTGTTGTCTGACTTAATAAATGCGACCAAGTGCATGGTCTTTCTTGCAAGCTCTGTGTGTCTTATGGTTATTGAGGTATTGGATAATTAAAAGGACACTGAACCCAATTTTTTTCTTTTGTGATTCAGATAGAGCATACAATTTTAAGAAACTTTCTAATTTACTCCTATTATCAAATTTTCTTCATTCTCTTGGTATCTTTATTTGAAATGCAAGAATGTAAGTTTAGATGCTGGCCTATTTTTGGTGAACACACTGTGTTGTTCTTGCTGATTGGTGGATAAATTCACCTACCAATAAACAAGTGCATTCCATGGTTCTGAACCAAAAAAATAGATTAGATGCCTTCTTTTTCAAATAAAGAAAGCTAGAGAACAAAGAAAAATTGATAATAGTATTAAATCAGAAAGTTGCTTAAAATTGCATACTCTATCTGAATCACGAAAGAAAAAATTTGGGTTCAGTGTCCCTTTAAGGGCTATGGGAGGTACTAGTTTCTTGTGTAACTTGTGTTAATAATAAGTTGGGAATGGAAGGAATGATGGGTTTTAACCCTTATGGGAAATCCTGCCTTGCCTATGGTTTTTTAAGACTTAGCTTAGAATCTTATTATTTGCATTAGGCGGCAGGCCAATGTATCGTTGAGAATCGGGCATAAATTGGGGTATGTGTTTTCTGTGAGTTAGACATGAATCTTGATCTGTTTGTGTCTATTAGTCATAGATTACGAAATATGTATGTAAATAGGTGCTCTGACAAAATGCAGACGGACATTTGGCCGACAGCATTATGTCCGACGACATTGTAATAAGAGCCTCGGGCGTCGCAACCACCTGTGGGAACCAAACCATGGGTCCCAGCCAGCACGTCTTGTAATTCTCTGTCTGTGAAATTATCTATCTATCTATCTATCTATCTATCTATCTATCTATCTATCAAATCTATCAATATATATATATATATATATATAATCTATCTATCAAATGTATCTATCTATCTATTGCATCTATTTATCTATCTAATCTATCTATCTACCTATCTCGTGGCCGGACTGTTATCTGAGTATTATCCGTCGGCCAAATGTCAGTCCCCCAAATGTCTGTCGGCCAAATATCCGTCGGCTAACAGTCCGGCCACAATGTAAATAAGATATAAATCCAATTATGCTTGTGTGATTAATACCTGAATCAGGTTGTATTTATGTGAACAGGAAATGCATATGGGCAAGACAATGCATCAAGATTTGAATCCAAGTACATTTGCTTGAATTATACTCTGCAATGTAAATAACATCTGGATTAAAGTACATGGCTCAGTAGGTAAGTCAGTAAATAAACCAGTAGCTGTTCAAACACCAACCTATCATGAGTGAAAATATAAGGATGGTAAACTCAAACATGAATTCCTCATGAAATGTTAAATTTTTGTTTGCCTAATTGTCTTGCAATTTCACTGAAAGAGGCAGAATGTATATTGTAAACTTTATAAACTTACCCTGCAACATGCTACCCCTGTGGTTTGCTTGATCAGTACAAGAGCTCATTTATATCCAAGGCAAAAAAGATAAGATACTCAAGGCTACTCAAGGAAACGTAAGAAGTTATATATCCATGGACTGCAAAACAATGCAACTATTGCCAACCGTGACTGTTTTAAATCTTAAGACATTTACGGCTAGATTTACGAGTTTTTGTCAGTAAGGGGTGCGTTGCTAACGCACAGTTTTTCATTACTGCTCTGCTACAGTAACGCTGGTATTATGGGTCTTTACAAACCCAGCGTTAGCCGCAAAAAAGTGAGCGTAGAGTAGAATTTAGCTCCACATCTCACCTTAATACCAGTGTTGCTTACGTTAGCGGTAAGCAGGTAAAATGTGCTCATGCACGATTTCCCCACAGGGATCAATGGGGCAGAGCCAGCTGGAAAAAAATCTAACACCTGCAAAAAAGCAGCGTAAAGCTCCTAACGCAGCCCCATTGATTCCTATGGGGAAACACATTTCATGTCTACACCTAACACCCTAACATGAACCCCGAGTCTAAACACCCCTAATCTTACACTTATTAACCCCTAATCTGCCGTCCCCGACATCTTCGCTACCTGCATAATATTATTAACCCCTAATCTGCCGCTCCGGACACCGCCGCCACCTACATTATACTTATGAACCCCTAATCTGTCGCCCCCAACATCGCCGACACCTACATTATAAGTATTAACCCCTATTCTGCCACCCCAATGTCGTCGCAACCTACCTACAATTATTAACCCCTAATCTGCCGCCCCCAACGTCGCTGCCACTATAATAAAGTTATTAACCCCTAAATCTAAGTCTAACCCTAACCCTAACACCCCCTAACTTAAATATAATTTAAATACATCTAAATAAATATTCCTATCATGAAATAAATAAATCCTACCTATAAAATAATCCCTAAGCTAGCTACAATATAACTAATAGTTACATTGTATTCAGCTTAGGGTTTATTTTTATTTTACAGGCAAGTTTGTATTTATTTTAACTAGGTACAATAGTTATTAAATAGTTATTAACTATTTAATAACTTCCTAGTTAAAATAAATACAAATATACCTGTAAAATAAAACCTAACCTAAGTTATAATTACACCTAGCACTACACTATCATTAAATAAATTAACTAAATTAACTACAATTAAATTAAATAAACTAAAGTACGAAAAAAACCTAAATTACAGAAAATAATAAAATAATTACAATTTTTTTAAAACTAATTACACCTAATCTAATCCCCCTAATAAAATAAAAAGCCCCCCAAAATAATAAAAATCCCTACCCTATACTAAATTACAAATAGCCCTTAAAAGGGCTTTTTGCGGGGCATTTCCCCAAAGTAATCACCTCTTTTACCTGTAAAAAAAAAGACAATACCCCCCCAACATTACAACCCACCACCCACACACCCAACCCTACTCTAAAACCCACCCAATCCCCCCTTAATAAAACCTAACACTAACCCCTTGAAGATCACCCTACCTTGAGACGTCTTCACCCAACCGGGCAGAAGTGGTCCTCCAGATGGTCCAAAGTCTTCATCTTATCCGGGCAGAAGAGGACCTCCAGACGGGCAGAAGTCTTCATCCAGACGGCATCTTCTATCTTCATCCATCCGGAGCGGAGCGGGTCCATCTTCAAGACATCCGACGCGGAGCATCCTCTTCGTTCTACAGCGACTGGAACAATGACGGGTCCTTTAAATGACGTCATCCAAGATGGCATCCCTTCAATTCCAATTGGCTGATAGAATTCTATCAGCCAATCGGAATTAAGGTAGAAAAAATCCTATTGGCTGATCCAATCAGCCAATAGGATTGAGCTTGCATTCTATTGGCTGTTCCAATCAGCCAATAGTATGCGAGCTCAATCCTATTGGCTGTTCTAATCAGCCAAGAGGATTGAACTTCAAGCCTATTGGCTGATTGGATCAGACAATAGGATTTTTTCTACCTTAATTCCGATTGGCTGATAGAATTCTAAAAGACCCGTCATTGTTCCAGTCGCCGTCGAACGCGTCGGATGTCTTGAAGATGGACCCGCTCCGCTCCGAATGGATGAAGATAGAAGATGCCGCCTGGATGAAGACTTCTGCCCGTCTGGAGGACCTCTTCTGCCCGGATAGGATTTAGACTTTGGACCGTCTGGAGGACCACTTCTGCCCGGTTGGGTGAAGACGTCTCAAGGTAGGGTGATCTTCAAGGGGGTAGTGTTAGGTTTTATCAAGGGGGATTGGGTGGGTTTTAGAGTAGGGTTGGGTGGTGGGTTGTGATGTTGGGGGGTATTGTCTTTTTTCTTACAGGTAAAAGAGCTGATTACTTTGGGGCAATGCCCCACAAAAAGCCCTTTTAAGGGCTATTTGTAATTTAGTGTAGGGTAGGGCTTTTTATTATTTTGGGGGGCTTTTTTATTTTATTAGGGGGATTAGATTAGGTGTAATTAGTTTAAAAAACTTGTAATTATTTTATTATTTTCTGTAATTTAGTGTTTTTTTCGCAATTTAGTTTATTTAATTGTAATTGATTGTAGTTAATTTAGGTAATTAATTCAATTATAGTGTAGTGTTAGGTGTAATTGTAACTTAGGTTAGGTTTTATTTTATTTATTTTAACTAGGAAGTTATTAAATAGTTAATAACTATTTAATAACTATTCTACCTAGTTAAAATAAATACAAAGTTGCCTGTAAAATAAAAATAAACCCTAAGCTAAATACAATGTAACTATTAGTTATATTGTAGCTATTTTAGGGTTTATTTTATAGGTAAGTATTTAGTTTTAAATAGGAATAATTTATTTAATTGTAGTAATTTTATTTCGATTTATTTAAATAATATTTAAGTTAGGGGGGTGTTAGGGTTAGGGTTAGATTTAGGGGTTAATACATTTAATATAGTGGCAGCGACGTTGGGGTTGGCAGATTAGGGGTTAATAAATGTAGGTAGATGTCAGTGATGTTAGGGACGGCAGATTAGGGGTTAATAATATTTAATTAATGTTTGCGAGGCAGGAGTGTGGCGGTTTAGGGGTTAATACATTTATTGAAGTGGCGGCGATGTCTGGTTAGGCAGATTAAGGGTTAAAAAATGTTATTATAGTGTTTGAGATGTGGGGGGGCCTCGGTTTAGGGGTTAATAGGTAGTTTATGGGTGTAAGTGTACTTTTTAGCACTTTAGTTAAGAGTTTTATGTTACGGCGTTAGCCCATAAAACTCTTAACTACTGACTTTTAAATGCGGTAGGAGTCTTGACAGGAGAGGGTGTACCGCTCACTTTTTCCAAGACTCGTAATACCGGCGTTAGGCAAGTCCCATTGAAAAGATAGGATACGCAATTGACGTAAGGGGATTTGCGGTATGCTCGAGTCACGGAAAAAAAGTGTGAGCGGTACACCTGTACCTGCCAGACTCGTAATACCAGCGTTAGGAAAAAAGCAGCGTTGGGACCTCTCAACATTGCTTTTTCACCCTAACGCAAGACTCGTAATCTAGGCGTTATTGTTTTGAGTACTGATATACACTTTGCATATATAAAATGACTCTTTACATTACATATCTCACAATTCTGATGTGTCTTGTTTAAAAAATGTAAGAAGGTATAATGTTTAAGGAACAGTATACTGTGAACAGTATATATCAGCAATTAGGCACCTCATTGCATATTATCTACATACAAAAAAATGTTAATGTAATTTGGCAAGCAAAATATCTACTGTTTTGCAGTCTAGAGACATACCCATTAATAAGCATCTTCAATATGTAATTCTGGGGCATTAGGAAAAAAAAATCTAAATTTTCTAATGTAGAGTACAGGAAAAGTGAGAAAAATAAATAATGAACGAACATTTTTTTTTATTATTATTATTTTTAGGTCAGGTATATATACCCATTTATTACATAGTTTGTGCAAAGTGAAAAAACTTATTTATTAAGTATCTTTTTTAATGAAAAACATAGGTATAAAATCATAGATTCTTTGGGGGAGGGGTTAACAGATGCTAATTGTTTAACCATAAATGGTTTTAGGGTTTTATGGTTTTTATGTTTTTGGAACTAATGACTCCAATGTCGTTGTTTACCTAGTACTCCGCATAATACATAATAAAGCAAATCACTTTTATTGGATTAAAAAGGGTTAAATGTATAAAATATGATCTGCTAAAGGTATCAGGGAGAAAGAAATATAAAATTAATTAGAAAAGCAAACTGCAAATTACATTAATATGAACACATTCACAGCTGTTTTGTAACTAATGTGGTGGCGCTAAATACAACATAAAACTTAAAAGAAAGCTTTTGACTAAATGCACAAATGTTAAATGGATGATTAGCAACATTTGTATTGTTTTACACTATAGGGGCAGACAACTTGAAAAGCCTTGTTAATATGCCATTCTAGGGCAATATATAAAAAATCACAGGAAAAGTGAGTGAAATAATGATGAATGTGCATAACAACATTTTTAACTAGACATAATTAGATACATTTGATAGGGAATAAAACTTTGAGTGAAATCCCATTAAGTATATATTTTTCAAACTGCTTTGACCATCTTTGGGAGAAAAAAAACACTATATATTAATCATTGTTATGTAGGAGAATTGGACATCTGCCACTATTTACTGGTTTAATATACTCTGTTGAAATCACATTTGCGACACTTATATATTAAATCAGAGTAAACAGCTTCAATTTGTCAACAGGCTGTTTCATTTTGTCCCTATCTTGATTTGCAGAAATAAGTTACACAGGGTAGTAAATACTGTTTCAAATTAGACAATCATTTTTGCAAAAGAGATTTACTGACAATAAATAAACAAAAGAAATCCTTAATAAAATGCTTTAATATAATTTATGGATCTACCTTTTGTGTAACAGATACGGTTCTGTAGTGATTATGCTAATTTGCCATGGAAACAGATATGCTTATTAGAATTAGACATGATTCTTGGGTTTATTTACAAATCGGACATGCATTGCTTGATCAGTCTATGGAAATTAGATATTCCATTTAAAGGGGCATAATACTTTCTAACATGCATATGAAAATGAAGTTAAAGGGATACTAACCCCACATTTTTTTCTTTCATGATTCAGATAGAGCATTCAATTTTAAGCAACTTTCCAATTTACTCCTATTATCAATTTTTCTTTGTTCTCATGTTATCTTGATTTAAAAAAGCAGTAATAAAAGGTTAGGAGCCGGCCCATTTTTAGTTCAGCACCTTGATAGAGCTTGCTGATTGGTTTGCTACATTTAGCCACACATCAGCAAGTGCTACCCAGGTGCTGAACAAAAATGGTCTGGCTCTAAAACTTACAGTACTGCTTTTTCAAATCAAGATAACATGAGAACAAAGAAAAATTAATAATAGGAATAAATTAGAAAGGTGCTTAAAATCTCATGCTCTATCTGAATCATGAAAGAAAAAAAATTGGGTTTAGTATCCCTTTAAGACATTAAAACATATTTGTGCAAGAAAACCCCAACATTTTTCTTTTGTGATTGAGACAGAGCATACAATTTAAAAAAAATCTTCTAAATTACTTCTATTATCAAAGTTGCTTCGTTTCTATAGTATTTTTTTGTTGCAGAGAAACCTAGGTAGGTGTGAAGCACTACATGGCAGGAAATAGTGCTGCCATCCACTGTTCTTGCAAATGGATAACATTCTTGCAAAACTGCTGCCATATAGGGCTCCAGACACATGCACGCTCCTGAGCTGACATCCCTGCTTTCCAACAAATGATACCAAGAGAACAAAGAAAATCTGATAATGGAAGTAAACCAGAAAGTTGTTTAAAATTGCATGATCTATCTCATGTAAGGATTGTTTGGGGATTCATGTCCCTTTAAGTGCTGTTTAAAGTTAGAGTGTTCATTAGCACTGGCTGTTTGAGTACAACTAACAGCTGAGCATTGATAACACACTGGCTTATAAAAAGTTGGTTTATTTAGCACATGGACATTCACTGTAATGCATTTAGAAATATTCTCTTTTAGGGGAATAGAACACATTTTAAGTACAAAATACATTTAATTTTTTTTTAGTTAAATTAGAATGCTAACATAATTACAAATTAAAGGGACAGTCAACGCCAGAATTGTTATTGTTTATAAAGATAGATAATCCCTTTATAACCCATTCCCCAGTTTTGCATAACCAACACGGTTATATTAATATACTTTTTACCTTGGTGATTACCTTGTATCTAAGCCTCTATAGACTGCCCCCTTATTTCAGTTCTTTTGACAGTCTTGAATTTTAGCCAATCAGTGCTGACTCCTAGATAACTCCCCGAGTGTGAATACAATCTTATCTATATGCACACATGAACTAATGCTTGCTAGCTGTGAACAACTGTCAAATGCATTCAGATAAGAGGCAGCCTTTAAGGGCTTAGAAATAAGCATATGAGCCTACCTAGGTTTAGCTTTCAACTAAGAATACCAAGAGAACAAAGCAAATTTGATGATAAAAGAAAATTTTAAAGTTGTTTAAAATGACATGCCCTATCTGTATCGTGAAAGATGAAATTTGACTAGACAGTTAATTTAACAATTAAATGAATTACATATGCAGTGTGTTTTGTGGTCCCAGGACATACTTGAAAACGAGAGAAATCTCAATGTATCCTTCCTGGTAAAATATTTTAGAAATAAATATGAGTTTGGGTTGGTGAAAAGTGCTTTTGTATGAACTGGGTATAAATAAAAATTTGTGTTGCTAAGATATGGATCTTGAGTAAATTATATATGGATTCAAATATCTGTAAATGTCACTTATTTTGAATTACATCAATTCTTATTTCAAGTTAGGGTTGTCACCTCAGCCTTGTTTTTCTGGACAGTTACGAGTTACACATGTTGGAAGGTTTGCAGGGAGTGACATGAAGAGTGCTGTCCAGCAGCACAATGTATGTTCCTTCCTGCACACCCAGCAACATGTGTAACTCATATCTGTCCAGGAAAATATGGCCGAGGTGGTAACCGTATGCCATGTAGGTGTGTATTGGGATGTCCATGTGGATTTATTATTCTGCATTCATTATACATGGGATAAGCTTAAAGCTATCCTACAAACTAAAGCTTACACTTTCTAAGAAATATAGTTAGACTTTATAAGCCTATGTTTCTTATTTGTTGTCAAATCTATCTGTGAGTGCTATTCATATGATTGAGTGTCCTTCCAGTTCACCATGTGAGTGCAGACCATGGGGTCGATCCGATATAAATCGTCGCCCGCAAAAGCCGGCGACGCCAATATTTGCGCGGGTTTGGTATCACATATACGGCGTAACCTAGAAGTTACGCCCGTATATTTCTGCCGTCGCCCGCAGTTTTTTGGGCCATAGGCAGGTATACCAAACCCGCGCAGTTTGGTATCCAATATGCAGCGTAAGGACTTACGTGGCGAAAATGGAGAAAACTTACTCCATTTTCACCTCGCCACAAAAAGCAGCCGTAAGAAGCCTTACGCTGACTATTGGAGCCCCGTAACTCCCTAAACTAACTAGAAAATAAACCTAACACCTAACGCATGCGCAATGTCTATCTCCCTGTCAACCGCGATCTGCTAAAATAAACCTAACACCTAACGCATGCGCAATGTCTATCTCCCTGTCAACCGCGACCCCCCCCCCCCCCCGAAATCCCTAATAAAGTTATTACCCCCTAAACCGCCGCTCCCGGACCCCGCCGCCATCTACATAAACTAACCCCCTACTGTGAGCCTCTAAAACCGCCGCCATCTACCTTATCTATCCCCTAATCTGACCCCTTACACCGCCGCCACCTATATAAAAATTATTAACCCCTAATCTAATCCCCCTATACCGCCGCCAGCTATATTAATATTATTAACCCCTAATGTAAGCCCCTTACACCGCCGCCATCTCTATTAAAATGATTAACCCCTAATTTAATCTACCTACCCCGCCGCCAGCTATATTATCTATATTAACCCTAAGTATATTATAGTTAATATAGGTATTACATTATATATATTAACTATATTAACCCTAATTATATTAGGGTTAATATAGTTAATATAGTTACTATAGTATTTATATTAACTATATTAACTCTATCTAACCCTAACTAAATTTATATTAAATTAATCTAATTCATTTATAAACTAAAATATTCCTATTTAAATCTAAATACTTACCTATAAAATAAACCCTAAGATAGCTACAATATAATTAATAATTACATTGTAGCTTTGTTAGGGTTAATATTTATTTTACAGGTAAATTGTTAATTATTTTAACTAGGTATAATAGATATTAAATAGTTATTAACTATTTAATATCTACCTAGTTAAAATAATTACCCAATTACCTGTAAAATAAATCCTAAACTAAGTTACAAATACACCTACACTATCAATAAATTTAATAAACTACAAACATCTATCTAAAAATACAAATAAATTAACTAAACTAAATTACAAAAAAAAAAACCACTAAATTACAAAAAATAAAAAAAAGATTACAAGATATTTAAGCTAATTACACCTATTCTAAGCCCCCTAATAAAATAATAAACCCCCAAAATAAAAAAAATTCCCTGCCCTATTCTAAATTAAACAAATTTCAAAGCTCTTTACCTTACCAGCCCTTAAAAGGGCCTTTTGTGGGGCATGCCCCAAAGAATTCAGCTCTTTTGCATACAACAAATACAATACCCCCCCCCCCCATTACAACCCACCACCCACATACCCCTATTCTAAACCCACCCAAACCCCCCTTAAAAAAGCCTAACACTACCCCCCTGAAGATCTCCCTACCTTGTCTTCACCACACCGGGCCGAACTCCTGATCCGATCCGGGCGATGTCATCCTCCAAGCGGCAAAGAAGAATTATTCCTCCGGCGACGTCTTCCTCCAAGCGGCAGCAAAGTCTTCATTCTTCCGGCGGCATCTTCAATCTTCTTTCTTCGCTCCGCCGCCGCGGAGCATCCATCCCGGCCGACTGCTGAACTTGGAATGAGGTACCTTTAAATGACGTCATCCAAGATGGCGTCCGCCGAATTCCGATTGGCTGATAGGATTCTATCAGCCAATCGGAATTAAGTTAAAAAAATCTGATTGGCTGATTGAATCAGCCAATCAGATTCAAGTTCAATCCGATTGGCTGATCCAATTAGCCAATCAGATTGAGCTCGCATTCTATTGGCTGTTCCGATCAGCCAATAGAATGCGAGCTCAATCTGATTGGCTGATTGGATCAGCCAATCGGATTGAACTTGAATCTGATTGGCTGATTCAATCAGCCAATCAGATTTTTTTAACTTAATTCCGATTGGCTGATAGAATCCTATCAGCCAATCGGAATTCGGCGGACGCCATCTTGGATGACGTCATTTAAAGGTACCTCATTCCAAGTTCAGCAGTCGGCCGGGATGGATGCTCCGCGGCGGCGGAGCGAAGAAAGAAGATTGAAGATGCCGCCGGAAGAATGAAGACTTTGCTGCCGCTTGGAGGAAGACGTCGCCGGAGGAAGAATTCTTCTTTGCCGCTTGGACGATGACATCGCCCGGATCGGATCAGGAGTTCGGCCCGGTGTGGTGAAGACAAGGTAGGGAGATCTTCAGGGGGGTAGTGTTAGGCTTTTTTAAGGGGGGTTTGGGTGGGTTTAGAATAGGGGTATGTGGGTGGTGGGTTGTAATGGGGGGGGGGGTATTGTATTTGTTGTATGCAAAAGAGCTGAATTCTTTGGGGCATGCCCCACAAAAGGCCCTTTTAAGGGTTGGTAAGGTAAAGAGCTTTGAAATTTGTTTAATTTAGAATAGGGCAGGGAATTTTTTTTATTTTGGGGGTTTATTATTTTATTAGGGGGCTTAGAATAGGTGTAATTAGCTTAAATATCTTGTAATCTTTTTTTTATTTTTTGTAATTTAGTGTTTTTTTTTTTTGTAATTTAGTTTAGTTAATTTAATTGTATTTTTAGATAGATGTTTGTAGTTTATTAAATTTATTGATAGTGTAGGTGTATTTGTAACTTAGTTTAGGATTAATTTTACAAGTAATTGGGTAATTATTTTAACTAGGTAGATATTAAATAGTTCATAACTATTTAATATCTATTATACCTAGTTAAAATAATTAACAATTTACCTGTAAAATAAATATTAACCCTAACATAGCTACAATGTAATTATTAATTATATTGTAGCTATCTTAGGGTTTATTTTATAGGTAAGTATTTAGATTTAAATAGGAATATTTTAGTTTATAAATGAATTAGATTAATTTAATATAAATTTAGTTAGGGTTAGATAGAGTTAATATAGTTAATATAAATACTATAGTAACTATATTAACTATATTAACCCTAATATAATTAGGGTTAATATAGTTAATATATATAATGTAATAACTATATTAACTATAATATACTTAGGGTTAATATAGATAATATAGCTGGCGGCGGGGTAGGTAGATTAAATTAGGGGTTAATCATTTTAATAGAGATGGCGGCGGTGTAAGGGGCTTACATTATGGGTTAATAATTTTAATATAGATGGCGGCGGTGTTAGGGGCTCACTTTACGGGGGTTATAGATATAATATAGCTGGCGGCGGGGTACGGGAGCGGCGGTTTAGGGGTTAATAACTTTATTAGGTTGCGGCGGGGTATGGGAGCGGCGGTTTAGGGGTTAATAGCTTTTTTATTGTTAGGCTAGTGAGGGGGGATAGCGGATAGAGGGTTAGACAGTGCGGGCTATGTTAGGGAGGCGTGTTAGACAGTGCGGGCTATGTTAGGGAGGCGTGTTAGACAGTGCGGGTGTTTTAGACTTTAGTCAGGTTTTATAGGCGCCGGCAGTTTCTAACGTGCCGCAAGTCACTGGCGACGCCAGAAATTTGTACTTACGCAGATTTCTGGACATCGCTGGTTTGTGAGACTTACGGCACGTTAGCATCTGACGGCGACTTATATGGGATGGCTCGAGTTGCGAGCTGAAACTGCGGGCGACGCCGGTTCCCTCGCTTGCGCCGCAAACGTGCATGTGCATTTGATACAAGATGGCAGCAATCATGATGTCATTTGCATTCAGGGCATGTGCATATGGGAGTTCTTATCCTTAGCTGGCCACCCTTGTAGAACTTTTGCAAACACAATGCCCATATGCTTCTTGGTTAACTTGAAATGAATTATTGTGAATTCTTTATTAGACAAAAGCAGTAGGATTTTAGTTTGGCTTATTATATACTGTATATATAGTTTTTCAGTATATTTGGGAGCATCAATTAATTATAGATTTGTTGTGTGTGGACATTGTATGGAGCAATATGAACAGGGCAGGGTTGTTTTAACAGTATTTTCATGTTCTTTAAATCCACAGACCTAAAATATATCATCTGTATTTAATTGCAAGACATGATGTTTTATTTTAATTTTTCATAAATAATGTTCACAACTCATAAATATTTAACAATGGCCCGAAAAATAGGACAGAGAAGACAATAGCTGGAAGGTGACCCACATACAGAACATAGGGGAGCAGCTGGTTTTGTCAAGAGGACATGTATGAGGCCAGAGGTCATTGACCACAGTAGTCTATGCTGAATAACTGCTTTAGCCTGGAGAAGAGAAACAATGTTGTTTGTCAGAAATAAATGACATATTTGTCTTTCAAAGTTTTAGTTAGTGCTAGAATTTGTTTTTACTGCTGATAGCCCTAGGCACAGGTTAATTACACAGCCCTTACATTTTTAACTCCGTTGTGCCCATTGATGTCACTATAAATTCTGCAGGACAGTTTTGGACTGTAATGGTTAGCCAAGTGGGGGGAAAAAATATTAAATGTGGTATGAAATAACACACACACAAGAGAGAACTTGCTATAAAGGACAACTTCACAGTTATATTGGATGATATTGGTAGATAAGGACATGCCTTAACAACAACAAAAAACATACATGTAGTTTTGTTATCACAGTTTAAAAATAAATAAATAATAATAATAAAAATATCCTTTTTTCCTGTAACAAAGAACGTTTGTTTGAATGTGTATAGATTAGTTATTTGGTAAGAATGTATCTGAAGGTAGTTGCCTACACACGGTATAATGAGAAAGCAAGTGCTGCATGCAAAGCTTTCCAATCCCATATCTCCTAACATTAGGTTAACTACTCCAGGGACGAGTGCAATGGTTCCTGAAGGGTTGTCAGGGGTGGAGCTGGGTTGTCCCAGGGGTGTGGTCTGGGAGCTTATTGGGCATAGCTGGAAGGTCTGTGAGTGAGGATTGGGTAGAACAGCAAAACAGAGCCCCCATAACAGAACTATCAGGCACAGAGCTCGCAATCTCTTAACATGTACAGTACTTAACTTTCATATTCTGCCCCTTGCACATATTTCTAAATCGCCTAAGTCTCACAGAAAATGTTAGTTTTACAAACGTGATGTTCCAGATTACAAGTGGAGCACAAATAACGCTCCTGCTAGAAGTAAGTTTTTTTTCACTTGTCATGTTGCGCTCGTATTATGAGATGAAAGTATATTCTTTTCGCTCGAGTGCTAAACCAATAAACGAACTTACAATATCGCCTGCACGTTAATGTATTCCCCATAGAAGTCAATGTAGGAACAAAATGTGGGAAAAAATCTCGTGCAAACCCGATTGCATATTCTCATGTGCGCTAACCCATCATGAAAATATGAATATATTTAATGTTCCTCACATAACAGAATATGTTCTATTTATTATCTATATAAATATATATGATGTTTTTTGTACAAAATATATCTATACCTATATATCTAAATGATTATATATAGGTATATACATATATATATATATATATTTATAAATACATAGAACATATTCTGCTATGTGCAAAACATTATGTGAAATATTGAATATTGCATAAATATACTTTACATGTTTTCATCTACTTAACTGCAAAGGGCTCCAATGAACTTATAAATATATATCTATATATGTATTTGTATTGATGTGTTTATACGTGTATATATGTCTGTAAATACATATGTACACATAGAAATACATATGTGTGTATATATATATATATATATATATATATATATATATATATATATATATATATATATATATATATATAAATCTCTCTGTATGTATTTAGTCTCCCTAAGGGAAACAGGGGCAACCAGATGTGGTCTCCTTGCTCAGTGTGCTTAGAGGAATATTGCTACACCTCACTGATGAGGCCCAATGAAGGACGAAACAATCGTCTGATGTTGCTGTAATCCTTGTTCAGAGAGGAATTGCCTGGTATTTCGGTGCTGGACTGACCGTAATAGGCGGGATCAGACTGATATACTACAGGAAAGTTCTACTCTGTGAAAAGCATTACTGGGCTAAAAAGAAGCTGCACCCAGGTTGTAAATTACCATAGAACAGGCTAACAATGTAATTGAGCTGGTTGCTTGTTCCTGTGAGTGCACTCCTCTCTGTATGTGTATATACATATACATCTTTAGACATGTATATGTATGTTAAAGCCTTTTGCCTACCTTTTTGTTTCTAACACCTGAAATCTCATATCTTTGAGCCCTTATAACTTTTGTGTGCAATATTTTTTTAGATGGTGTTATTATGAGTGTAACTGTACTTTGTAATGTATTTTTGATGTGTTTTGACACTTTTTAGTTTTTCAAAACAGTTAACCAGAGCTCTAAAGTTGCAGAAATCATTCTAGCGTAAATCGCAATTGCGCTCAAGTGATCACGTTTACTTTCAGCTCGTAATATCATCGCATGATATCTTGGTGTAGAGTAAATTGCGTCTAAAAAGACGCAGATTTTAATCAAATTTCAAACGAACCTTTGAGCCCATATTATCCAAACAGGTTGTAATAGCTCTAATTTTAATAACTACAATTTTGCTACTCTACATTGAGGTTAGTTCATCTTTAAAGGTCTAGTGCTATTTTTTCAAAGACATTAGTACAGAAAGTCATGCATTCAAGGGACATGAACGTCAAATGTGATAGTTCCGATACAGTATGACATTTTAAAATGATTTTAATGTAATTCTATTATCACATTTACTTTGTTCTCTTGATATCTTTTGTTACAAAACATACCTAGGTAGGATAAGGAGCAGATATGCACTGCTGGGAGCAGGCTGGTGATTGGTGGCTACTCACATATGTCTATTGTTATTGACTTACCCGATATGTTCAGCTATGTCACAGTAGTGCATTGTTAATCTGGAAATTACTTTAACTTTGTGTTTAACCCCTCTGCAGATACAGTGCAATAATAGAATGCGCTACCGTGTTACAGCATTTTATTTTTGCCCTTTATGTTTCATGAATGCACCATGTTTATATAAAATATAACAAAACACTAGTTTACAGGAAGAGTAGTAGATACAGGGGAGAGACCACTTACAGAAATGGTAGGAACATACACATCATGGGACACAAACAGCTTTGAAATATAATATGAATAACTCCCAAATGTAATGTAAATGTAACATAAAAAAGAGCAGACTATAGGTTACTAATAGGTTTGATTTTCTGATTATACATTGAGAAACAAGCTTATTATCTTCATTATCAGGGAAAGTTAAGGGAATTTGGGATTAGCATCAGGACCAACTGATGCAGAATCTCATGAAGCTCTTGTGTAATCACTTGGCAAAGAGTTTTACACCTTGAGCATCAACAGAGAGGTCTGAAGGCACTGAGGGGGGATGTGTCAGAATTGGGAAAGGTTTAATCAGAGACAAAATAAAATTTGATCAAAGGGCACTGCTGGCAAACAGGCAGCTGTGTCTCCCAGCATCAGGGATCAAAAAAAAAAAGACGCAGCTAATAATAAACATGAAGGAACCAGTTGACAAAGCGGTGCTAGATCACAAATTCCAAACATTAACTCTTTCACTGGTACCACAAATGTGCTGCAAGATACAGTGAGTCACATGATTTATGGTTGTGCTGACACAAATGTTGCAGTTCTATTCAGCGCATTAGAAATGTTGTAAGCCTTTAAAAAGACTTTCTAACGAAACAATGAATGCTCTAATTAGTTAGAGCCTGTTATTTTTTGTATTGTTATTCATTTCTAACTATAGGAGTGATTCCAATCTAGTTGATTGTGTTTTAAGCTATTTTTTAGATAGCAGTATGATCACATCACAAACGATAACACCATTCTCAAATTTGAAAATTATTGCATTGGATACATCAAAAAAATCACCCATACGATGCATTGACAGCATTGATTTCAGTGATCACAATAAGATAAGTTCATATTTTCCATTTGTTTAGTGAAACTAATGCCAATAATGGAGGTGGTCTGCAGAATTCGGCTATTTTTAGAGCTGGATTTATTAGAGACAAAGTGCAACACACAAATATCAGTGCAAATCCAGATATTTGGGCAGTGAACTTTTTCTATAATAAATCTGGTGCCAAAAATAGGTGAATGCTGCAGACTGCTGCCATTTTTAGTGAAACAAATGCCGAAAAAGAATATATGCACATACCTAATCACAATCCACTTGACCACAAGTTATTGACTAAATAACAAAATGACTAATCAAATTCAACAGCATAAGGCACTTGAAAAATGCTCAAAACCCACAGATCAAATGATAACACACATTGGATAAACAGTAACAATATAGGGTACCGATCTGTGCATGCTCAGACCCAAAAAACAAGATGGTGCTGCCCGTGCAAACAATGGGGATGACCTTTATTTATGATGATTGTATTGCGCCAAATAAAAAATGATACTGAACATGTTATTACCATCAATTAAATGTAAAAACATCAAGAAAACATAACTACAAGAGAGAGGGAGGAGGGAATGCCTGGTTAGTCAGCGAGAGAGTCTGGGCAGCTTGTAGAGCAGTTTTTGACCACACATCTAGGCAATATTAACATAAATGAAAACACAAGACAAAACTTTGGGGGAAAAAGGCCGCAGCCCGCGTTTATTATTTAAATAATAGATAAACTTTATTAAACCACATTAACATTTAAAAGGTGCTTGTACCATAAAATCACGTGCCTTCCACTGGCGCTCGGCCAGGCACGCCCACATACTTAACCTCTCCCCATACCTGAGGAGGTACCCATAATAATTAAATATAACTTAGCGGCTAGCACCCCGCTTTAGCTGCGACAACCACTTACCAAATCCAGGGAGGGAGGGAGGGGGCTTCTCTTCACAGGTCTTCGCTCCTGCTCGGCTACAACACAAGTGAGCGACGGCTCACGTGACCACGCCCGTAATGCCTAGCGTGAGGTCATTAGCCCCTCCTCACGTAGGCACTGCTCCGGGGCATTATTGACCACACATCTAGGCAATATTAACATAAATGAAAACACAAGACAAAACTTTGGGGGAAAAAGGCCGCAGCCCGCGTTTATTATTTAAATAATAGATAAACTTTATTAAACCACATTAACATTTAAAAGGTGCTTGTACCATAAAATCACGTGCCTTCCACTGGCGCTCGGCCAGGCACGCCCACATACTTAACCTCTCCCCATACCTGAGGAGGTACCCATAATAATTAAATATAACTTAGCGGCTAGCACCCCGCCACTGCTCGAAAAGACCTTCGAGCACCAACCCACAGGGCTAAGGCCTTCTTTACCCCTTCGCTCAAGTTAAAATTAAAGAGATGCAGGCCAATTTTGTTAAGGTGAACACCATCTTTTAAGAAGAAGCAGCTTCCAGACTCACCTTCAAACTCCACATGCCTTAAACCGAAGCCACCCAATTTTGCCACAAAGCTTGTGATAGTTCTATTAATCTTTTTCCGGGAAGAGTCCAATCTTTTCACATCCCAAGCAGATCTCCACGCTAATCTGCACTCAATGTCGGACCAAATAATCATTATCTCAGGTAACAATTCTTTTAACCTACCAATATCTCTTTTGACCATATCAATAAAGTCTTTTTGTGCCATAAACCCCAAATCATTACCCCCCACATGAATAATTAAAATCTCAGGTGGGTGAAACAATCTAGCCCAACTAATCACTTTAAATAGTAACTGGTCCCATTTCATACCCCTAATCCCAAACCACTTAATCAATACTTTTTCAGATGAACAGTTAAGCTGCAGCCCTGAATCTCTTAATGCAGCCTCTTTTCTTGCCCAGTATATGTAAGAATGCCCCACGATCCAACAATGAATGGGACCTGCTGGAATAAAAAACTATAGCTATAACTTATCAACAAGCTCCGGTCTCACATATAACTTGAAACATTCAGACTTCCATCTCCCAATCTTCTTAACTGAATTAACATTCAAACCAGAAATACTAGCTTCCGTCGCTGCCCCAATTCGAAATGAATGACAACCAAATTCACTACTGTTCAAACCAATCCTTTCTAACGCTTTTTTCAATACTGATTCAAATTGAAAACGAGATAAAAATGTGCCGTCCTCGTGCACCAATAAAGGAATGCCATCAATAACTTTTCTAACCTTAAAAAATTCCCTAACTGCCGTAACTGGGCAGCACAAACCCCCAATCTCATTCAAACAAACCCAACAACCCTTACCTACTTGATCCGTTTTAGACTTCTTTAGCCAAATTAAAACTTCATGCGGGTTCAAAACTACATCCCTATAGCTCAAACCCCCGCAGTTCCACCTGTTAGCGGATACCAACTCTGAAATCCTAAAAGCACCAAAGAATGCCAGCAAAAAGGCCACCCTAAATAACAAAACTTCAAATTGGGAAAAACAAACAAAGGGCAACACTTTAATCAATTCGACAACAATAGCGAAGACCAAAGGTCTTCTATTATCCACTGATACTTTACCCCTAATTAAACTCCTAATAGCCATTCTCACAGAAAATTTTTTGGACAGATCGACCCAGCCCAACAGGTTAAACAAAAAAGACAAAGCCGCCATATTCCTTTGCACCACCGATTTAGATGAACCTTTCATTCTCCATTCTTCAATCCAGTCTAATAAAAGGAATTCCTCTTTGTCCCCTTCAAAAACAGATAATTTGTTCAACCACTGAACCCATACAGGAAGGTAGGCTTTCCAGGTACTAGGAGCTAAGGCTCCCCTCACATATTTTAGCAATCTAGGAAGTTCAAACGCCACATCTCTTCCGGGCAAGGAAAACCGATTTCTTCCGCCTCTGGCACAGCCTCCCGGAATCTCCGCCACTGAAAACGAGAAAGAGCATCAGCCCCAACATTCTCCTTTCCAGGAACATGAATAGCTCTAAAAAAGACATTATGCTTCATACATTCAAAAACGAACATCCTCAGCAATCCAATCACTGGTTTAGAACTAGATGACAGACGATTGATTGCAAAAACAACCCCCATGTTATCAGAATGAAATACCACCTTTCTATTCTCGAATTCGACACCCCAAATTTTTAAGGCTACCACTAATGGAAATAATTCCAGAAAAACCAGATTTTTTGTTAGACCTATCTCAGTCCAATATTCAGGCCACGCGCCAGCACACCATTTGTTTCCAAATATGGCTCCAAAACCAATAGCCCCTGAAGCGTCCGTGAATAGATGAAGTTCACTATCTAAAATTTCCATCGTCTGAATTAAAGATTTGCCATTAAATTCCTTTAAAAAGGCTTTCCAAACTCTCAAATCTTCTTTTACCTGATAAGATAATCGAATTCGGAAATGGGGAATTTTAACTCCCACCGTGGCTAAAGATAACCTTCTGCAAAAGATCCTACCAACGGGAATGATCTTACATGCAAAATTCAGTTTACCCGCTAGGGACTGAATCTCTCTCAACGAAAGCTTCTTTCTCGCAAGAGCTAGGTTAATGGAAGACACAAGATCACTAATCTTGTCCTTAGGAAGTCTGCATTCCATAGAAACAGTGTCAATACAAATTCCGAGGAAATTAATCACATGAGAAGGACCCTCAGTTTTTTCGTCAGCAACCGGGATCCCAAAATCCCTAGCTATCAGCATAAAAGAATCCATCAGGAATTGACATGATTGGGTACCTTCCGGACCCACAAACAAAAAATCATCCAGATAATGAGAAACGGATGACAAACCAGAAATCTGTTTTACAACCCATTCTAGAAAACAACTAAACTTCTCAAAATAAGAACAGGAAATAGAACAGCCCATTGGTAAGCATAGATCCACAAAATAGGAACCGTCCACAAAGCAGCCTAACAGATGATGACAAGATGGGTGGACTGGTAACAGCCTAAATGCTGATTCAATGTCCACTTTCGCCAACAAGGCATTTGGACCCGCCTCCCGAATCAAATCTAAAGCCTTATCAAAGGATGCATATCTGACTGCAGATAATTCTGGATCAATCCCATCATTCACAGAAAAACCTTTCGGGAATGACAAATGATGAATCAATCTGAATTGATTCGGCATTTTTTTGGGAACCACTCCTAAGGGAGAGACACGCAAATTCTTAAAAGGAGGGGCCCTAAAGGGACCCGCCATCCTACCCAGCGAAATTTCTTTCTGAATCTTAGTCATCACTACTTCCGGAAAATCCGATGCTGATTTTAAGTTACCTGCAAAAACTGATTCAATCCCCTCAAAAAAGGGGATATAAAACCCAGCTGAAAACCCCCTCAATAGAGTGTCCGCATCTGATCTTTTAGCTTTCTTCTTACCGTACAATTCTAACCACGGCGCCATCCTTTCGACTTTCACTGGCGTCTTGGCTTTGAATAGTACTTTCTCCTTTTGAGAGGGATTTACCTTTCTTAAAGCATTTTGCGCTAGAGTGGACTCCTCCACAAAAGGAGCACTCGTGCTTGTATTTACAAGCTGTTCCAAATTTACATGTTCCTTCATTGAATTGGAAGCAAAGCCCTTTTCTGAGGGCCACTGCTGATGATGATGCTGAGGAAGCATTACTTCCTCCTCCCGTAGCACGAAAGGACTGAGACCTTAAAGGAGTCATAAGCTCCAACCATATCCCCATATCCCTATCGTCCCATCTCATTTCAGGACGAACTGCAAGACGTTGACGAAACTGTTCGTCGTATTTCCACCACGCAAGACCGCCATACGTGCGACAAGCACTGGCTATTTCATTAAGGTAACAAAAGAGGGAAGAGCAGAGCTCGGGGTTCTTTTCACCAGCTACGCTTGCCAAAATACAAAAGGCAGTCGACCAATTAGATAAAGTTTTAGGAAGCTTCCTAAATTTCTTTTTACGCTCGTCTTCTTCTTTTTTAGAAGACTCGCTCCTTACATCATCTTTGATGTCAAAAACTTGATCCACCGGAAGCAATGAGAAAATTTCAATAAACTCTCTCCGCCAAATCTTCTCTTTTATCTCTAAAGATAAATGAATGCCCAAAGGCCCGACCGAACATAAGCAAGGTCGTCTCAGAGCCTGATCAGATACCTTAGGGAGCCCAACCATACTTGCACTACTTAAAATTACCGAAGGAGCCTGCTCAGGAGGACCGCCTCCTGAGGGCGCAATTTGCTGAACCCAAACACCGACCGGACCTGAAGTGCCCTCGGCACTCACCGGACCACTACTCTCCATCCTAGCAATTAAATCTTTCAAACCTTTTAACATCATATCGCACCTTACATCAGACGCATTCGAATCATTCACATTAACACTTGAACTCTCACCTGCAGTATTGGACATTACAGGATTCTCCCTTGTAATGACCGTCTCCCTCCTTGCTTCCTGACGTGTTGAATCACTACCTTTTCTCTGCTTATCTCTTTCGTTTTCTCTCCTTCTAACCGGAGTCCTAGACCTTCTGGGTCTCCCTCTTTCCCTTGATTGTTTATCCAATGAACCCCAAAGTGACGAATCGCCTAATTCTTTGCTTTGTCTGAACGTAATAGGCGAACGGGATCTCTCCCGCCGCCGTGAAACTGAACTCCTGGAACTTTTCTCCTGTCTCTTTCTTTCACTGTGGACTACCTGAGGCTGAGAGGATGCGTATTCCCTGTTAGCTAACCTTCTATCAAAAACACTAACACCCCTATCAACAGAGCCCCCCCTAAGGAAATCCCTATCACTATCATTACAGACCCTAGTGTTAACCTTCTCTAAATTACTAGCCCTATTACCCTCAGAAGTAACATTACCTGGAACTAACGCTCTAATTAACTGAGATACAATGTCTAAACTGTTTACCTGCTCAGACGCTGCTGGTCCTGGTAAAGTTGATTGTTCTTCCTCCTCTCCAAAATCACTGTACTGTTCGTCAATCCATAAAGAGTCTGCTTCCTCCTGTATCTTAGAAGGAAACGTATCACTGCTCCGGCCAGGTGTTATAAACTCAGGATGAATAGGATCTGAAGAAAAAGAAACGTTACCCTGCCTAGAATTAGCCTCACTATTTAAGATCCCAATAGTTCTATTGCTAACATTATGCTCCTTAAAAAACATCTCTCTAGCATTATCATCTAAAATGGCACATTCCCAATTTCTAAAACTCTCAGGCCTAACATCCCTCTCAGCATTTTTCTCTCCTGGACCTGTAAAACAATGCTTTCTTTTTTCTAAAGCCTTTCTACCTGTTGAAGCAGAAGTAACTGGCTTATTCAATCCAGTATTCCTTGAGCTATTCTTGTTTGAAGAGTCTGTATTCGCTGCTCTAGGCTCACTAGCCGATTTACCATGCCTGCCTACCTGACTAAAATGTTCTTCACTAAATTGCTGCTGCATTAAAAAAGGCTCATTAGCCGTAAACACATCCTGGCCCCTGACGCTTAACGCTTCCTCATAAATCAACTGTGATGTTTTATCCCTAACACCTTGACTAGCTCCTTTATCACAGCCTGTAATTACCTCAGGCCTAACTGCTGCACATGTTTCAAAATGACCAACTTTACCTGGTCCTCCTCTGCCTAAAGGCCTAAGTGCCGTACTAATGTCCTGATGCTGTATTACAACATATTGTCCATCATTATTTTCATTGATAATACCCCCAGGCTTAAAAGCCGTACATTTTTCCTGATATGCCGCGCACCTTGGGCCTGGGGCCGTTATCCCCTGTTTTGGCGCCAAAATACTTACGTCCTCCGTCTCGCAAGGTTCCTCCTCACCTGCCGCCATCTCTGCTTCTTCCGACACCTCTTCATCCCATCGGACGAAAACAGCTCCTGAAAAAGAAGAAGAATTACCTGGTGCAGCTTCTCCCTGGGGAAACCGTGTTGCATCCGTTCTGCTGATGTCTCCCGGTCCTGACCGATGTCCTGCAGCTCCTCTCCTTCTCACCGATGATGACCGCTGACCCGCTGAAGCTCTTGCCGCTTTTCCTCTACGACTCCCGGACTCCTGACGTCTTCCGGATGATGGACTTAGCCTTTCTGGCGGACGGGATCTCCTTGTCGGCCTGGATGGTACACCGACCGCCGTGACGACTCCTCCGGTTCCTGCTTCCTCTTCGATCGCCAACCGCCTCCGGACCCAGTCTTCACCCTTCGACGACAACAGCTCCTGGACCGTCGAGAGAATCTTCTGCAACTCCGACATGGTAAGTAGATATTCTCCGGCTTCTCTTCACAGGTCTTCGCTCCTGCTCGGCTACAACACAAGTGAGCGACGGCTCACGTGACCACGCCCGTAATGCCTAGCGTGAGGTCATTAGCCCCTCCTCACGTAGGCACTGCTCCGGGGCATTATATATTTCCGTTATCGATTTGTTTTTTGTTATTGACAGCTGTTATTGAACGTAAACGGTGCCGTTGTATGGAAATGAAGATTAAATATGGAGGCAGTTATCAAGCTCGACTGTGTTTGACTCGGTAAAACAATTTTGATTATGATTATTAAATAATTAATTATAATTACTAAAAGATTGGAATCAAGGCTCATGAGCAAGACATGGCTGGGGAACCAATCAGAAGCAGCATATGCATGAAGAAGCCACTAATCATTGGCCATATTCAGCTCAGAAGCTGTAGTGCGCTGTGGCCCCTAAGCAGGACATTAGCTATGTGTTTAAGCCCTAATGGAGCAGTGATTAATACAATGTAAATATTCCGAAAACCTAATATATTAAAAAGATAAAAAGGAAACTGAATCTGTGGTGCCGCTCACGGCTTAATATAGTCTCTATACCTGGCTATATATATCCTCTACTGTGAGACTATAAATGGTAGTATCTTAAAAATAATAATTGGATTTATTCAGTACAAAACATCAAATTATGTGCATATTAAACATATA
The DNA here is from genome assembly GCF_027579735.1 of Bombina bombina. Taxonomy (NCBI): domain Eukaryota; kingdom Metazoa; phylum Chordata; class Amphibia; order Anura; family Bombinatoridae; genus Bombina; species Bombina bombina. Next base: position 1,464,654,499 of record NC_069499.1, on the reverse strand, counting down.
AAAAATACCTAAAAAAACATGTATGATAAAAACAGTTATGATAAAAAGTCTGTGTTATTAAAGTAAAGCGATATGATCCAAATGATCACTAAAAAGGGTTGAAGATTGGTCCGTGCAGAGGATATTTGTCCTCCAGGTCCTTCCTTGTTCCCTCCGTTTATGAGCCGCAGCAATCACTTGAAGTTAGCGGTCTCTCCGGAGTAAAGGAAGCGGTTAAACATTTTTTTGAAGGAGACACTCTTAAGGGTGATCACAATGAGAATGACTGAGAGCAATTCCAGCACCGCATCCCAATGCAAAGAGACTCACTATGACATGTTTAGCGCTCGCCTGCGATCACGTGTTAGGTGACGGTGTTACTGAAAGCAAAGCAGACCTGCTCATGTTACCCCTGTCTAAACACACAACCTAATAGGAAGGTTTTGAAATAATGATTATAACTATGGAGTTCAATGAGCACAACCAGATATCTGAGATACAAATATATCTCCTAGCCACCACTGGGAGGTTAATTAGTGGTATTTCCATTGTCTTCAGAGAATACATTGATATGATATTCATATTTATTAGTATAGGTGGCGGTTTCAAAAAAGGCAAAATCAGCTATTTCAAATAACAAAATAAAGGTAAACCATCTGTTTGCAAAAACTGAAATACAACCCAGCAGTTAAAACAGACCATTGGAAAACATTAAAGGGGAGAAAATTTTAGAGTATAATATCCCTTTAAATGAAAGCTCCTATAATGACAAAACAAATACTTTTTATTTTTATGCTTGAAGGGAGTGTCCCTGTCCACAAATAAGGCTCTGGGAGTTGTCTTTATCAGTTACTGAGCAATCTGGTCCTAGAGGCGACTTGTGCACAGGTGAATGCATCTCATGTAGGCTTCCATATCAAATGTAACTGCTTTAACATAACCCTTTTTGAGCAAGACATATTTTCAGATGTTTAAATGAACATGAAACCCAAAATTTTACTTTCATGATTCAGATAGAGGGTACAGTTTTAAAAAAGTTTACAATTTACTTCCATTATCAAATTTGCTTTGTTCTCTTGTTATTCTTTGTTGAAGGGATATCTAGATAGGAAAAGTGCACGTGTCTGGAGCACTGCATGACAGAAAATAGTGCTGCCATCTAGTGCTCTTGCTAATGTATAACATTGTTGCAAAGCTGCTGCCATATAGTACTGAAGACACGTGCACACTCCTGAGCTTACCATTCTGCTTTTCACCAAAAGCTAAACAACTATAGAACTAAATTGGAAAGCTGTTTAGAATTTTATGGTTTATCTGAATCATGAAAGAAAAATGTAGGGGTGTATGTCCCTTTAAATAGTGCTCATTTATATGCATAATAGAACTTTGTTGTATTTAACGTCTTTTTAACCCTGTTTCTGCCAGAGAGGACTGAAATGTATTGTTTAGCAATACACAACAGTTCTTCTGGCAACCAAGGCAGTTAATACAAAACCTGTAAAGCACAAGAACTGTGCACCAGCTGAGACGGTGTCTGTGCCAGCTGTCTTTAGACCCCCTCTGGATCCTGCCAGAGAACATCACCTTCATTCTCCCTTTCTGTTCCTGAATTTGTTTTATTTACCTGCCTTTGTCATTTTCCTGCCTACGCACACTCTTCTACCCAAAGGGAGAGAGACAGGCACAGGAGAGCAGAGCTCATTAAAAGTTAGAAGATTTACTTTGCTGTGTGAAGTGGGAGAATAAAGAGAGATAGAGAGCAAATTGCACCGGCTCATGAAAAAAAAAGGAGGTTGGGCAGAAGAGAAACGTTAGTGGTGAATGCATTAAAGTTCTAGAAAGTGTCTGTGAATGACACGCAGTTAAATATTACATAGAACATCTTAATTAAAGGAAAAATGCTGTTTAAAGGGACACGAAACCCAAACATTTTCTTTTATAAATCTCATAGATCATACAGTTTTACACAACTTTCCAATTTACTTCTATTATCTAATTTGCTGCATTCTCTTGGTATCCTTTGTTGAAGGAGCAGCGATGCACTATGAGAACTAGCTGAAAGCCAATGATAAGAGGCATATATGTGCACATCACATTCTATCTAGACATGTGCAATGCTAAAAATTATGTTTCGTTCCGTTTTCATTAGTTAAATAAATAATTTCATTTCGGCAAATTAGTTTAGTTAATTTAAAAAAAAAAATGTTTTGGCAAATTAGTTATGTTAAGTTAAATTATTTTTTCGGATCCGTTAATTTTTTCGGATCCATTCTTTATTCATATGCATTATTCTATACTGAAGTTAAGAATAGAATAATGCATAGGAATAAAGAATGGATCCGAAAAAACCAAAGGATCCGAAAAAACTATTTACCTTAACATAACTAATATGCCGGCGATTGCCAAAACAAAATTATCTAAAACCACATTGCCGACACTAAATAAAGCTATTAACCCCTAAACCGCCATCCCCCCACATCGCCAACACTAATTAAAAATGAACTAAACATATTAACCCCTAAACTGCCGTTCCCAAACATCACCAACACTAACTAAACCTATTAACCCCTAAGCCGTCATTCCCAAACATCGCCAACACTAACTAAAGCTATTAACCCCTAAACCGCCGGCCCCAAAATCGCAACAACCTAAATTAAACTATTAATCCCTAAACCTAACACCTTTAACATAATTAAAATAGACCTAAATTAAAGTTACAATTATTAACTAACTACCTATTTAAAATTAAATACAAACTTACCTGTAAAATAAAAATAAAACCTAAGCTAGCTACAATATAACTATTTACTAACTACCTAGTTAAAATAAATACAAATTTACCTGTGAAATCTAACATTACTAAAAATAAAAAACCCTAAGATTACAAAAAAAATAAAACTACAATGACAAAAAATAAAAAACTACCATTACAAAAAATAACAAACGAAATTATCCAAAAAATAAAAATTATTCTTATTCTAATCCCCCGTTTAAAAAAAAAAAACAAACAAAAAAAACCTAATCTATAATAAACTACCAAGGACCCTTAAAAGGGCCTTTTGTAGGGCATTGCCCTAAAGTTAACAGCTCTTTTGCAAAAAAAAATAAATAAATAAACACCCCCTAACATTACAAACCCCCAAACCGACAAAATAAAAATAAATCTAATCTATCCATTGCCCCAAAAAAGGCATTTGAATAGGCATTGAGCTCTTTTTTGGCCCATTAAAAATAAAAAATGCCTAATCTAAAAAAAAAAGCACCCCAAAAATAAAAAATCCCATTACAAAAAATAATAAAAATTATTCCTACTCTAATACCCTGTTTAAAAAAAAACCACCCCAAAATAAAAAAACCCTAATCTATAATAAACTACCAATAGCCCTTAAAAGGGTCTTTTGTAGGGCATTGCCCTAAAAGTAACAGCTCTTTTGCTAAAAAAATGACAACAAACACCCCCTAACATTAGAAACCCCCCCCCAAACAAAAAAACTAATCTACCCATTGCCCTGAAAAGGGCATTTGTATGGGTATTCAGCTCTTTTATTGCCCTTAAAAGGGCATTCAGCTTTTTTTCGGCCCATTAAAAAAAAAAAAAAAAACCCTAATCTAAAAAAACAAAACAAAAAAAACCAAAAAAAAAAAAAAAACTAACACTAACTCCAAAATCGGTACTCACAGTTGCTGAAGTCCCAGTGGCGAAGCATCTTCCTTCAGGCAGCTCCATCTTCATCCATCGCGAGACTGGCATCTTCTTCATCCCTTGGATGAAGAGGATGTGGAGGTCTTCTTCATGCGATCATCTGCCACACACTGAGGATTCAATGCAAGGTACCCCTTTTATATTAGGGTACCGTTGCATTCCTATTGGCTGAAAAATTTAAATCAGCCAATAGGAATGAGAGCTGCTTAAATCCTGTTGGCTGATTTGAACAGCCAATAGAATTTAAGCAGCTCTCATTCCTATTGGCTGATTCAAATCAGCCAAAAGGAAACAAAATATAATAGTAAAATATAGGTGAAACAAGCTTTAATTAATTTCAAACATGCTCATGGCTTTACAATGCAAGCCCTCAGCATCTTAATAGGCATCCTTGAATCTAGCCTATTTGTGTCTGATGCAGAACAATCAGAAGGAGGCTGGTTACCATGCCCTCCACTGATTCAGGGTCTGTTGGCACAAACAGGGTTAAGAAAACTTGCAAACAACAAACCAGAATGAATGAAGCTAGTGCTACGATATTGTATGACACTTACATTAATAAGGAATGTCTACATTAATTGGGACGTTGATAAAACAGCTCAGCGGCAAATGGGACTTATTATTTTTAGACTTGATTTTTAAATTTGACAATGTTTTAACTCTTTAGCTGCACATGAGAAGTTGGGATTGTTGGTAGACTACAATGTAGATATCAGGACTCTGCATACATAGGAGAGCACCAAAACAATCAAAGTGCAGAATGTTGTCAATTTTTACTCTTATTACTACATTTCACTGGTAAATTGATGGTTTGATTAATAATGAGGCAACAGTAAGTAAAGGTATATGTCTCAGTTTGACACTTCGGGACCAATTTATCAATGTCTGTCCGACATATGTTGTAGCGTACCATGTCCGACAGACATCGCTGAATGCCGATAACATACGCTGTTGGCATTTAACATTGCACAAGCAGTTCAGTACAAGTAATATCACATTAGAAACAGAATTACTGGTGTAACATGTAAGACTGATAGGTAAGAGTATAAGGTTGCTTGTGGGTGTAAAGTTGGGAATCAGAAATATAGCCCAAGAATTAACTCTTTGGAGACCTAAGATGACTTGTGAAACAATTTAATACACCTCTGTCTTAGACATCCAAGAAGTTTATTTGCTGTGGCAAAAAATTCATTTACTGAATTAGTCTCACAGCAAACGTTTTGTCGTCACAATATTATCTCAGTGACATTGCTGGCAGGGAGATATTATGTGTGATACATCAAAGTGAATATAATGTGGAGATGTATGAGCAGAGCACACAGTTTTATGAAACGTTGAGATATACCTGTGTTGAAGGTCTCCTTTATATCTCTCAGATTTATCTATATACTTTTAGTAATGATCTGTGAGAATTGGGAGACATTGATTGGTGCATAAGTATTAAAATCAGGAATTTAAAGGAGATTGCTTAGTCGCAACATTTCATAATCATTTATTGCAATCCATTTCCATCCGCAGCACTGCTAACCCATCTAAATGCATCTTTTACTTTGTTAGGATGGGTAGACTGTACACTCTTTTTCTATTGCTATATGGTAGGTTTTAAACATTCACAAGAATTGTTTTAAACAAGATTTATTTCTATTGGCCTATTTCCATTTTCAAGCAAACTTTATAGAAGATGGCAACTATATGTTTCTATGAAAAACACTTCAAATAGTTTTCTTTAAAAGGGTTTTAACTTTTCTACATGAGGAATGGTAGAAGCGAGGTATTTGTACAAATGAAGGTTATGTGGGAAACGTTTATTATTAATACCTAGAATATGAGCAGAGAGAGATACAAAGCAAAGAGATAGCACTGTGGACAAGCTACAATGGGTGTTAAAGATAATGGATTCAAAAACAAAAGCGAATAGCAACTCGTGGAACATGGTTAATTATTTGTTGTTGTGATAAATGTTTTATTTCTCATATTGTATGAACTCTGCATGGACGGTTTGTTGTAAACTGTATACTCTCTTCTCTGTAATGAAATGCAGAAATTACAATAAAAACATTGTTAAAAAAAAAAAAAAAGGGTTTTAACTTTTGTAAATCGTGACCCTGCTGCTTTTGTATCTTTCTAAGCAACACTTAAATGAGATTGCACCTTTGTGACAGGGCCTACATGATTAAACTTGTAATCTTGAATAAGCATTCATAACCATGAGTTCAGTAATGTAGGCAGTCGTGAACGAGTTTGGACTTTGTTGTTATATTGCATTCGACCCCTAAATTAGTAATTTTCTGATATAACAGCAGCAAAGAATATGGTATCTCATTAATGGCAATGTGTTCTGAGTTCACACTTTCTGTGCAGACCTCCTACTCACATACTGGAAGTTTTGCCAATAGCACAAACAGAGGAATGTTTATTTTGCATATTTTAGGTAATGTACTGTTAGCAGTTTTAGGCTTTATATGTATAGGATATATTTGTTCTTTTGTGTTTGATTTTGATTATGTGTTTCTTCTTTATAACTGTATAATGCAACAGATTAAATAAACTAAATACTAAATAATAAATAAAACTATATACTCCTTCTATATTCTTTATAAGTCAGGAGTCTGGATATAAACATTAATTTTATTACACCCCCCATAAAATGTGTAAAAGTGTATTAAAGTTTAGCATATAGTGAATCCAAAATTCATAGTGTATTAGTTAACTAGGACTAGTAGCATTTAGAGATAATTTTCAGTGTGTTTGTGTTGTGTATTGCCCCCCTCAATAAATTTAATTTATGCTCTCTTTACAACCTAAGTAACCTTTGGAGCATCTATGAATCTATCCTGCTCACCGTGTAGTAGTTTCAATTTGATTGGTGCATATATGCTTTATAGCTCAGTAATAGTTTGTGCTGTGATGTCCCTTTTATTGTTTTAACAGGTTTTTAAAACTCTAATAAAGTTTTTTTAAAATAAATACACAATTAATCAAAATAATCAAATAAGATTATGGATTTTAAATAAACACACAATTTCAAGCTCACTGATCAAAGTCCTTTCCCATGGCCAAAAGATTTCTTAAAACTAGCAAATGATACATTTCTTCTAACTGTAAAGAGCTATTTATTTTCTCATTACCACTATCCTACTTTGCATCAGACAGCATTTAAATCCCTCTGATCTTTGCATCGGCTTGGTGTACTGTTCTTTTCTGTAGTAGAGTCTACAACAACGTCATAGCTTATTTTCTATATTTTTTTCAAAGTGAAATAAATGTTTAAGCTGTGTATTATTTCTAATAGTTATAGACCAGCAAGGCAAAAACATAAATTTTCTTTATTTATAAAGCACCAACAGATTCCGCAGCGTTGCCCATGGGTACAAGGATAACAGTACAATGGAGAAACAATACGATAAAAGAGAAAAATATTTACAGTGATGCTTTGCAGAACAGCAATCCAATAAGCAGATTACAGGAGTATTGACTGACAGTTGGATAATTTTGCCCTTTTTAGCTCAACTCCAAAGTAGATGTAAATTAAACAATGCATTAGGTATTGTATTATTAACTCTAATCTATAAACTGTAGGAGATTAGCAGATGCCAGTTCATCAAAATCAGTTAAATTCATTTTTCTGTTGTTCTTACATAAATTGTAGGAGACTCAATTGTAAACAATTATATACATTCCAAACCAACAAAGACCTTAAATGTGATTCCCACAGCAGCATGCAGATTTTCACAATGTGGGACAGACCGCCTGCACAAATATGGCATAGGATAATAATAAAAATCAGGACTGTCCCAGGAAAATAGGGACAGTTGTCAATTATGGTGCTCTTATATCTGTGTAGTGTCCCAGGCAAAAAAAAAGATTTGGTTATATGCACTTAGACAATAAAACATACCCATGTCAGAAATACCAAAGGGAACAGAGACATATGGTTCGCAGGAAGGAACAGATTTTCAATTCCCAGCGACTATACTATTTGCAAATCTGAGAAGGAAATGCGGATTTTCATAGTCTAATAATGTCTGACAAAAATAGCTATAATCTGTATAATCTTCTAGCGCTGCCACATTTCAGCAGCGCTAAGAAAATACCACGTTGTGTTTAGCTTTCTCTTTCACGTCTTCCAGATGACAGATGGAGACTGAGTTCCTTTCTGCAGGAGATTCCTAGATCTCGCATTACATAATGCCACTTTAAAATGAGTTCACCGATTGCAGCCTGAGGATAAAGATCCAGGAATATACATCTGGCCTGAATGTCAACATCTTCATTTTAATATTTGCAGAGGAAGCTTAGCTGTAATCCTGAAAACACAAACATAATGTCCATTTTATTTGAAAGATAAAAGAGTTATTAAAGGGATATGAAACCCAAATGTTTTCTTTTGTTATTTAGACAAAGGGGCATATTTATCAAGCACTGTCCCGCTTCTCAATAACCTGTTCGTCTGCTCTGAGGCGACGGACAGAAATCAACAGAAATCAACCCGATCGAATACGACCGGGTTGATTGACACCCCCTGCTAGCGGCCGATTGGCCGTGAATCTGCAGGGGGCGGTATTGCACCAGCAGTTCACAAAAGCTGCTGGTGCAATGATAAATGCAGAGAGCGTATGCTGTTAGCATTTATCGATGTGCAGCGGACATGATTCGCTATACTTCACTTAACTAACAGTTGCCCTCTATCTCCTCACTAATATCATTCTCACCTTTGCAGTCCCCACCTCCTGTTTCCCATCCTCCTACCCATCTAGATTGTCAGTTCCCCCTGTATTTGCCTGTAAAATTTTGTCTTTTATTGTATTGTTTCTCCATTGTACTGTAATCCTTGTACCCATGGGCAGCGCTGCAGAATCTCTTGGCGCTTTATAAATAATTAATAATAATAATGTCCGCTCGCACAATCATAAATAGGCCCCAAAGCATATCATTTTTTGTAAGTTTTCAATTTAATTCTATTATAAAATTTGCTTTGTTCCCATGAAATTCTGTGTTTAAGAGATACCTAGGTAGCATCTGGGGCACTACATGACAGGAAATAGTGCTGCCATCTAGTGCCCTTGCAAATGGATAACAATCTTGCAAAACTGCTGCAATAGCCGGCTCCCTAGCATACATTCCTACTTTTCAACAAAAGATTCCAAGAAAACAAAGAAAAAATTATAACAAGTAAATTAGACAGTTGGTTAAAATTGCATGCTCTATCCCAGGATATTTCTAATATACGAGATAGCTGCAATTTTTGGCAAAGTAAGTAAAATGTGTGCATACTTTATTTCTGATTGTAGTCAAACTTGTAAGTGTTGTAAAAGGTAATAACACACGCACAGTACACACCACATGCACTCACAAACATGCAATGTCATGCAACACACACACCACATGCACTCACAAACACACACACTCATACAACATACACACACACACACCACATGCACTCACAAACACACACACTCATACAACATACACACACACACCACATGCACTAACAAACACACACACTCATACAACATACACACACACACACCACATGCACTCACAAACACACACTCATACAACATACACACACACCACATGCACTCACAAACACACACTCATACAACATACACACACACACACACACCACATGCACTCACAAACACACACTCATACAACATACACACACACACACCACATGCACTCACAAACACACACTCATACAACATACACACACACACACCACATGCACTCACAAACACACACTCATACAACATACACACACACACACACACCACATGCACTCACAAACACACACTCATACAACACATACACCACATGCACTCATAAACATGCAATGTCATACAACACACACACACCACATGCACTCACAAACACACACACTCATACAACATACAACACAAACACCACATGCACTCACAAACACACACTCATACAACACATACACCACATGCACTCATAAACATTCAATGTCATACAACACACACACACCACATGCACTCACAAACACACACACTCATACAACATACACACACTCATAAAACATACACACACTCATAAAACATACACACACACACACACAAGCACTCACAAACACACACACTCATACAACATACACACCACATGCACTCATAAACACACTCACAAACACACACACTCATACAACATACACACCACATGCACTCACAAACACACACACTCATACAACATACACACCACATGCACTCACAAACATGCAATGTCATACAACACACACACACACACACCACATGCACTCACAAACACACACACTCATACAACATACACACACTCATAAAACATACACACACACTCACTCTTAAAACATGCACACACACCACATGCACTCACAAACACACACACTCATACAACATACACACCACATGCACTCACAAACACACACTCATACAACATACACACCACATGCACTCACAAACACACACTCATACAACATACACACACACCACATGCACTCACAAACACACACTCATGCAACACACACGCCACATGCACTCACAAACACACACTGATACAACATACACACACACACCACATGCACTGACAAAAACACTCACACACACACATACTACATGCACTCACAAACACACACACTCATACAACATACACACACTCACTCATAAAACTACACACACACCACATGCAATCACAAACATGCAATGTCATGCAACACACACACCACATGCACTCACAAACACACACTCATACAACATACACACACACCACATGCACTCACAAACACACACACAGCATACAACATACACACCACATGCACTCACACACACACACACACACACACACACTCATACAACATACACACTCATACAACATACACACACACACACCACATGCACTCACAATCACACACACTCATACAACATACACACCACATGCACTCACAAACACACACTCATACAACATACACACACACACCACATGCACTCACAAACACACACACTCATACAACATACACACCACATGCACTCACAAACACACACACTCATACAACATACACACCACATGCACTCACAAACACACACTCATATAACATACACACCACATGCACTCACAAACATGCAATGTCATACAACACACATACACCAAATGCACTCACAAACACACACACTCATACAACATACACACACTCATAAAGCATACACACACACACACTCATACCAAATACACACCACATGCACTCACAAACACACACTCATACAACATACACACCACATGCACTCACAAACACACACTCATACAACATACACACTCATAAAACATACACACACACCACATGCACTCACAAACACACTCATGCAACACACACGCCACATGCACTCACAAACACACACTCATACAACATACACACACACACCACATGCACTCACAAAAACACTCACACACACACTAAATGCACTCACAAACACACACACTCATACAACATGCACACACTCATAAAACATACACACACACACTCATAAAACATACACACACACCACATGCACTCACAGACACACTCATACAACCTACACACCACATGCACTCACAAACACACACTCATACAACATACACACCACATGCACTCACAAACACACACTCATACAACATAAACACTCATAAAACATACACACACACCACATGCACTCACACACACTCATGCAACACACACGCCACATGCACTCACAAACACAAACTCATACAACATACACACACACACTCATACAACATACACACACACCACGTGCACTCACAAACACACACACTCATACAACATACACACACACACCACATGCACTCACAAACACACACACTCATACAACATACACACACACACCACATGCACTCACAAAAACACTCACACACACACTAAATGCACTCACAAACACACACACTCATACAACATACACACACTCATAAAACATACACACACACACTCCTAAAACATACACACACACCACATGCACTCACAGACACACTCATACAACCTACACACCACATGCACTCACAAACACACACTCATACAACATACACACCACATGCACTCACAAACACACACTCATACAACATAAACACTCATAAAACATACACACACACCACATGCACTCACAAACACACACTCATGCAACACACACGCCACATGCACTCACAAACACAAACTCATACAACATACACACACACACACACACTCATACAACATACACACACACCACATGCACTCACAAACACACACACTCATACAACATACACACACCACATGCACTCACAAACACACACACTCATACAACATACACACACACACACACCACATGCACTTACAAACACACACTCATACAACATACACACAACACAGACACACTCATACAACATACACACACACCACACACACTCACAAACACACCACACGCACCACATGTACTCTCATACAACACACACCACCCTACAACACACACACACCACCCTACAACAGACACACAAAAGTTTTGACCCAGTAAAAATGGAGTTGTAACCTAGTAATGGGTCCCAACCCGTGGTTTGAAGAACCCTGCTCTATCTGAATCATGAAATAAAAAAAAATTGTGTTTCATATCAATTAGTGGAATAAAGTGAAATAAGATACCGCTTTTAACAATCAACGTAACAATATGAAACGTTTCACTGTGAAATTATGTGAACAATGTAACTAATTGGCAAAGCACGAAAAGCTGCATTGCTAGGAATAATTTACACCAATTTATACTCAGTTCACATTGATAAATGATCTCATTTTACTATTAGGTTGTTCAACTGAAAACCTGATTTATAGAGCAGAATTAGCGCAGCCCCCTCCTTTTTGTATTGCTGGCAGTTACAAAAGCAAATCTTCAGGCATCTTCTTCTGTTCCAGGAATACACATCAGTCATTTTTCCATATAAGCAAAGAACGGTGTTTTGCAATTTTTTTTAATTGTTGACAATAAAGAATAATTTATATGAAGTAAAATAAGGTTACAAAACACAGGAGATTTTTCAGACATTTTAAACATATATTCCTAGCACATGTCATCCAAAAACTTCAACATTTCTAAAAACATAGGGCTAGATTACAAGTGGTTTGCTATTTAGCTCTTTTTCGATCGAGTGTAAACTTCGCTAGAAGTAAACCGAAGCGAGTTACGCATATTTTACATTCCAATGTTCTTCACATAGATTTTTTTAAATAAATATATACTTCTGTATATATATATGATCATTTTAATGTAAAATAGCCATGTCTTGATCAGGCTATGCAAAGTTTGTGGGTCCCAGGATGGACTTTACTTATGTTTTAACCCTTTTGCATAACTTGTGTCTGTCCTTCGCATACAGGAATGTAGGTTATGCGACTTGGCGAGATACACAGATATTAAGGTAAAATTTGCTTTTAGAGAATCCCATGATGGACCTCGTAGCACTGACTGATCTTTTTAGGGAATTTCACATGAGCCGAGAGCTTTAGTGAATCGTGTCCTTCATGATGTGACTTTAGAATTCTGATAAATGCATTTCCCAGAATCCCTTATAGCAACAACTGCATTGCCAACATAATTAGCATGGAATCAGTAAAGAAATATAGGTGAATGTTTATATAACCTGTTAAATCCTTAAGATTTAGCTAATTACCATGAGACCATGAGCTATCTAATTAGCTATTAAAAGGTCAAATTTGAAAAAGCATAAAGTGTAAATGACTTATCTTGCTATAACACTGCACTTACACTGAGCACTGAAATAAGAAATATACAGAAGTGATTTTGGAAATATAAACATTTGTGCTTTGATGACTAAAACCTGCAGATTCTAAGGAACCTTAAAAATATAGCATGCAATTTTAAACAACTTTCTATTTTACTTCTATATAATAAATGTGATAATAAAATAATAAATAATAAACAAAGTGTCCAGTTATGATATTCACATGAGTTTGTAGTGAGTCTTCTTTCCTCAAAAATAGGTGGAATACATAGGGCTAGATTTATCAACGCTGAGGCGTACAGGGGCGTGTATACGCGCCCCTGTACGCCTCAGCTCGCCTGTTGTGGGGCGAAATTACCCGCAGGTAATTAACATTGCACACGAGCGCAATTTTGCGCTTGCGTGCAATCCCGCCCCCTGCCCGCGCACAGCCAATCACGCGCGGGCAGGAGCTGTCAATCTCCTCGGTCGGACTCGACCGAGGAGATTGAATTTCGCCACAATAGAGGTGGCGTAGATGTTAGGGAAGCAGCTGTCTGGTGACCGCTGCTTGATAAATCACGGCGAGCAAGTTCTTGAGAGAACTTGCTGCCGTAGGGGCTTAATAAATCTATCCCATAGTGTGATTCTATATTAACATTCAGTGAAAGATGCAAGTGCCAGTTTTTTACTCACCTGGCCCAGAACTACAAATAGCCTGATGTGTAGCGCTCACCTTTATTTATACTGGATACGCAATCAGTATACCCAGTATGATTTAACAATTATTTATTAAAAGCAATAAAAATATGTAAACACAAACAAATGATACATACTGTATAATAATCAATAAGGGTCTTAATCAGTCACCAGAATATAGGGTATGCACAACTTTTTTCAGTACACGAGTTAGTATTCAGTGTCTCCTTCCTTCCTCGTGACCATCACGTATGCATAAGCGTATCTGACGTACATTTCGCTATCTGCTGTCGGCTTTATTTATTTATTTTTTTTTAAATTATTTTTATTGAGGAGAAAAAGATAACAGTACAGAATAAACATTTACATAAGCCCTCAGCCCGTGAGGGTAGATGATAGAGGTATACAGTACTGTTCATAGACCAAGCATTACCACAAAAGTATGCAGCATTCTCTCAGTAAAACTTAAGGGACATACTGTACATATATCTCCCCAGAGTAAATCCTAGCACACTGGCTTTCATCTTAGTTTAATAGTGGTACTCTCCTGTACCTGTAGCTCTGTTACATCTGTCTCCGCCCTCCCTCAATGTTTGTTTATTTAATAGACAAAGGAACACAGATTCCAAAGATTCTTTCCCTTCAACCTTAAAATTACATGTTTTACTATTAAGAAGCAAGTATTCATATTGCTCATTCTGGGTAGATAGAGATCTTGCGTTATGTGAAAAATTCAATGTACAGTTTAGATATTTTATCTTAATTATCAAGATTATGCAAAATAAGTGTGCAAAAATAGTATGGTTCCTACTTTAGATTAATATGCTGACATAAGTTTATATTCAGTATGCATCATGCAGGATTTTTCTCTTGCCTATTACAAGTGAGGAACCAGGGACAGTTGTTCTTTTATATACTCCCCTGTCACCAGATTCTTTTATATCTAATATGGTATTAAGCTTCTCTAACTAATATTACCCCTTCCCCTATTGGTGATTATACATATGGACAATTATAGACACAAGGGCTTAAACATGGCCCTATATGTTAATCTGAAAATTTGAGGATAGTTTTATTGTTTTTACCAGCCACATAGGTAGGACTTCAATACTTGCTATTTTTCTGGAGATAGAAATATGTTCTGAATTCTTGTCATCATATCTGAACTAGACTGAGAGTTCAGGTTTCAGAGTGGGAGGGGCCATTATCATTAAAAAACTTGACCTTATGTCACTAATTTTCGGCCCTTAACACAAATATCTTAATCACATTTCCTTAACAAAACTAAACCCCCCCACAATAAAGACATCAGACTTAGCTTTGGTATAAATTGGCCGCAGCTCTTTTATTAATAAATAACTTTATAAACTTTAATAACTTCAATAAATAACAGTGCAAATAATTGCAAAAAATACATTACTCCATCCACTGGACTCAACCGTGCAAATTGATTGAGCCCGTAATCAACATAATTCTCTAAGGAACCCCTTGCCCTTAGAGACCCCATCTTAACTTCTCCCCCAAGGGGATGTAAATACCACACGAACACTTTGGCCATAATTTACTTCAAGTGTAAGGGCTAGCACCCCCGCCTACCAACTGCGACAATCAGAAATGAAAACAAAACAATTTTTTATCAAACAGAAAAAAACAAACAGGGACGGAGAGATGCTTCCTACACTTTGCTGAATAACAACTGCTGGCTTTCCCGCTCAGCCGCCAGGCTATAACACCTCGCGGCTCCTCCTCCACTTCCTCCCCACCTAGCCCAGCCTTCATTTGCTCCGCGGTCAAAGCTCCCTCCAGCTACGCTTTGCACAGCTTACAGGAGCCACTTGACCTTTTATGTCACTAATTTTTGGCCCTTAACACAAATATCTTAATCACATTCCCTTAACAAAACTAAACCCCCCCACAATAAAGACATCAGACTTAGCTTTGGTATAAATTGGCCGCAGCTCTTTTATTAATAAATAACTTTATAAACTTTAATAACTTCAATAAATAACAGTGCAAATAATTGCAAAAAACACATTACATATAACAGCGGTGCTAGACCTAAATATAAAATCTGGCCGTTACTCCATCCACTGGACTCAACCGTGCAAATTGATTGAGCCCATAATCAACTTAATTCTCTAAGGAACCCCTTGCCCTTAGAGACCCCATCTTAACTTCTCCCCCAAGGGGATGTAAATACCACACAAATACTTTGGCCATAATTTACTTCAAGTGTAAGGGCTAGCACCCCCGCCACCGACTGGCCTGACACCTCAGCCCAGTCCCGCCAACCCCACCAAAGGTCCTACTGCCTCCTTAAAATCAAGTATGAACAACTGCAAGCCAAAATCATTAAGGTGCACTCCATCTGTCATATAAAATTCGCCCTGACCAACCTCAGCTAAGTCTGGGTGATGAACCACTGAACCCCCAAGCCTCCTGACAAACGACCCCATCAACTTATTAACCTTGCGCCTGCTTTTATCCAGGCGCACCGGATCCCATGCAGCCCTCCAAACCTGGGCAAAATATCCGACCACGGAATCTGATAAACCCCTCACTGAAGCCTCAGTCGCTGCCCCTATGCGGAAGGAATGTGACCCAAAGTCATCGCTGTTAAAACCCAACCAGCGTAGTGATTTTTTAAGAACCGCCCTAAATTGGAATTGTGACAACGGCCTACCATCAACATGAACCAACAGCGAACCCCCCATAACAGGACGAACCCGCAAATACTCCTTCAAGCAACGCCAAGGACATACTTCCAAAACATTGGGAAAAAGAACCACCATCCTACCTTTTCCTAACTGATTTGTCTTACTCCTTCTCAAGAATATCTCCACCTTGGAGTCAAAGAAGGCCATATCCGAAAAAGCCAAACCCCCCATAGACATCAAAGATTTACTAACCAACTCTGAAATCCGAAAGGCTCCAAAGAAAGCTAAAACAAATGCCACCCTAAACAGGCATACTTCAAAATCAGACAAACACACCAAAGATAAAACCTTATACACCTCCTGCAGTAGCGAGAAGGTAATAGGACGCCTTCGGTCCGGAGAGGGCCTGCCCAAACCCTTCTTCAACCCTTTCAGCACCTGCCGAACACAAAAACCTTTGGTAACATCCCGCAAGCCCAATAGTTTATAACGGAAAGCTAATGCCGCCAAACATCTATCCATCGCGGAAGGAGACAAGTGAGAAACACCCCACTCCCACATCCATTCCAGCAATACACCTGTACTGTCAATTACCCCTTCATTAAGGCCTAGGGACCGCAATCTACACTCCCAATCCCACCACACTCTAGAATAAGCCATCCAGGTACCTGGTGCTAATGAGTTTCTTACCAGTCCAGCCAGTCCTCCACGCCAAGCCGCCACAAGAAACTTGGACATGGGAAACCCTCCTCTTCCGCATGGGGAGCCAATTCCCTGAACCGCTACCACTGAAAGCGAGAGAGGGAGTCGGCTAAAGAATTACAGACTCCTGGAATATGCTTGGCCTTAATGCAAACATTCATTCGCAAACATTTCAGGACAAGCAAACGCAACAATCTCAGGACAGGTAATGATGTAGCAGTCAACGTATTTAACGCGTACACAACCCCCATATTATCTGAAGAAAATACAACTGCCTGATTCCTCAAATCTTCCTCCCAGACAAACAGGGCCACCACAATAGGGAACAACTCCAGAAACACCAAGTTCTTCACCAAACCCAATGAAAACCATTCATCAGGCCACTGTGCTGCACACCATCTACCCATGAAATAGGCCCCAAAACCGCAACTGCCCGCCGAATCCGTCACCAAACCCAACTCCTCATTAGAGACCCGCACCGCCTGAATCAACGCTGAGCCATTAAAACCCAACAAAAATTGTCTCCAAACCCTCAAATCATCCTTTAGCTCCTTGGAAAGCCGTACAAAATGATGTGGCTTCACCACACCAGCAGTTGCCAGTGACAATCTCCTGCAGAAAATCCTCCCCATCGGCATAATTCTGCACGCGAAATTCAGCTTGCCCACCAGGGATTGAACCTCCCGCAGAGTGACTTTCTTCAACAACAACAAACGGTCAATAATCTCCAACAAATCCGAAACTTTATCCCTAGACAATCTGCATTCCATATTCACTGAATCGATGGTAATGCCTAAAAATTCAAGGGATGTAACCGGTCCTTCCGATTTCTCCACCGCAATGGGCACACCAAAATCCGACGTCACCTGATAACAGATATCCCTCAAGAGTGTACAATCCCCTTTACCAGCCGGGCTCACAAATAGAAAATCGTCAAGGTAATGCACCAATGACGAAAGGCCCGACCGCTCAACAACCACCCACTCAAGAAACGTACTAAACTGTTCGAAAAACGAGCATGAGATGGAACACCCCATGGGCAAACACAAGTCCACGTAGTACAAACCATCCACGCAACAACCCAACAGATGATGTGACGTTGGGTGTACAGGTAGCAATCTGAATGCAGCCTCAATATCAACTTTCGCCAATAAAGCCCCAGCACCAGCCACTCTCACCAAGTTGACCGCCTGGTCAAAAGATGCGTACTTAACCGATGAAAATTCCTGAGGAATGCCATCATTAACAGAACCCCCTTTAGGAAATGATAAATGATGTATGAGCCTGAATTTACCAGGCTCCTTTTTTGGAACCACCCCAAGAGGTGATATCCGCAAATCATCAATTGGAGGGCGATCAAATGGGCCCGCCATTCTACCCAACTCAACCTCTTTCATCAGTTTGTCAAGGACTACCCCTGGCCACACCCAAGCCGACTTCAAATTCCCCCTAAAAACCCGACAACCACCTTGAGACGGAATCACAAAGCCAAACTGAAAACCGTGAAATAGTAGGGCCGCCTTATCAAAAACGTACTGAACGAGCCAAGGCTCCATCACGTCGAGTCTCACTGGTGTCGCCCCCTTTTTCAGGCGCCTCCCCAACCCTGCTTGGTCTACTTTTACGGAAACACTTAGCGTAGGGATGTGCTCCCCCGCACCCCGAACACTCGTGCTTAAACTTGCACGCAGCTCCCCACTTGCAAAACTTCTCATTATAGGCAAAACAACAGCCTTTTCTGACCGTGACAGGGGATCCACCGATGGAGGAGCCACCGGCTCCTGATCGAAAGGACTGGGAAGCTCTTAAAGGCGTCATGATCTTGAGCCACAACCCCATATCTCGGTCATCCCACCGCATATCCGGCTTAACCGACAAACGCTGCCTGAACTGTTCATCGTATGCCCACCAGGCCATTCCCCCATACGTCCGCTGAGCAGAAGACACCTCATCAAGGTAACAAAAAAGCGCCGAACCCTGATCAGGGAACTTAGCACTAAACACACTAGCATATATCAAAAATGCCTGAAACCAGTTAGAAAATGTTTTCGGCAACTTCTGATAACGCTTTTCTCTCTCCTCCTCCTCCTTCTTGGCCACGTCTTTCTTTGAGTCCTCGGGGATCTCAAAAGACTGTTCCAGCGGAAGGAGTGAAAACAATTCAATAAACTCCCTCTTACAAACCTTTTCCCTCACTTCGGAAGTCAAATGCATTCCTAAAGGCCCAATGGAGCAGAGACACGACTGATACATTGCTGTATCGGCCACCCTCAACTCAGCCCCTTCACTCTGTTTAGCACCTGCACCAGGAGCCCCCACTGAAGGCCCAGGGATCTGCGCCACAACCGGGACGCTATCATCCTTAACAACAGGGTCCGCTACAATGCGGCCCTCACTCTCTCCACAGCAGCCCCCCGATCAGGACCACCTCCTTCTAGTTGTGCTAACAAATCCTTCAAAACCCGCCACTACTCTCCCTGCCATCGAGTCACCTTCCATACTCCTGCCACCACTCAACAATTCACTCCCCCTCACATTCAACAACCGTGTCTCACCTGCTGAAGTACTCTCTGTATCCGGCCTGTCCGCAGGACTGTTGATAATTGGCTGGAGCCCGCCGGTGCGTTGCTCCGTAGCTTCTCGCCGACCTCCCATAGACGTGGCAGCCGGCCGTCCCTGCCGTTCCAGCTGCCGTGTTTGCTCCTGAAAAACAGTAGATTGTGAACCTAACACCAGGGGAGGAAAAACTCTACTACCCCGTCCCCCTCTCTGCCGGCTGGTACCCCTAGCCGTACTTGCTCCCCTACCGCTCTTGGGAGCTCCCCCACCCTCACCCCCAGGCCAAGCAACCTCCACCACAGGCCGTCGTCTAGACCCCTCTCTAGGGACAGGTCCATATCCTACAGGCCTATTCGGCCGACTCCTAACCCCCCTCCCACCCTGAGTGGCTGCCATATACACCCTGGCTCCACTCCGCTCACTGACCACCGTTGACACCCCGCCCTGGACCCCACTCCTCACCTGTCTACTGCCAACAGGCTGCAACTCCTGTTGCGTACCATCATCAGGCTCCAGACGAATAGACTCCGTCCAGGAGCCGTGCAGGCCAGAGAAGTCCACTTCCTGGCCGTTGGATACATCTGCCCTTGTAGGTGGACCAGGCTGAGGCCCTGGCCGTTGTCCAGAGGTGCTAGGCTCTGAAATATAAAAACTAACATGTGAGACACCTGCCCCAACCACCTCCTAGGCCCTGGAAGCAACCAAGCCCACGGGAGAATGGTGGGCAAAACCAACCCCCCGCCCAACAGAGGGAACCTCAGCTGACCCCCCAAAATGGCTAACATTATCACTGAAAGCCCCAGGAGATGGAGGAACAAAATCTTCCTCTGAGGAATCCAAAAATAAATCAACTTCCCCAGGGCCAAGCTCCAACTCCTCATATTCCTCCCCAGACCCATATTCCAAATCCACAAGCCCGTGAGGAGGACAAAACCCACTAATGGGAACAGGCTGCCGAAAACCCGACCCACTAACCTGCTTTACAAAGGGGCCACCAACTACAGCTCCTACTGCGGGATGCCCCTCCTCATCGCTATCGCTATTACCCACTACCCCACCAAAGGAAACAAGCGGACTACTCCGCCCAGCATATGGGTCCCTTCCAGAAAGCCCTTCCCCCCCCGATTAGGCCCAACCTCTATCTTTAGTGGCCTGGGCAGGGGCGGCCTTCACCTCTGGTTCTCTGCCGCTCGCACTCGGTGATGACGTCACCGCCGGGCCCGCCTCAGCCACCGTCACCGCTGCCTCCGCACCTCGCTTACCGGACACCGGACCGGATCTTCTTCCGCTCACCGCCCTCTTGCTGACTTCAGGGCTGAGTCGCGTCGGAGGCCTGGATTGCCTGGTGGACTTCTTCCGGGGAACAGAACGCTCCGTCGCCACTCCAGAAGGAACCGGAACACCCAGCAACGATTGGACCTGTTCTTCCAGCCAGGTAGGTCCCCGTTCCTTTGCAGCCTCCTTCAATCGATGTAAAAGACCCTCCACATCAGCCATGACGCAGGCTGAGCGAGAAAGCCACCAGCTGCACAGAGATGCTTCCTACACTTTGCTGAATAACAACTGCTGGCTTTCCCGCTCAGCCGCCAGGCTATAACACCTCGCGGCTCCTCCTCCACTTCATCCCCACCTAGCCCAGCCTTCATTTGCTCCGCGGTCAAAGCTCCCTCCAGCTACGCTTTGCACCGCTTACAGGAGCCACTAAAAATAAATTGTTGGACATTTTATCTTTGTTTTATTAGAGTAGAGTAATCTTGTTGGATAGAAAGAGAACCAACCTAGACACAAACAAGCTGCTGTATGTAGGCATTCCAAGACATTCTAGAGGTGTGGTAAAGGTTAACCCCTTAAATCCACACTTATTGCCCATGTGGAGTATCTCATCACCCCGTCTGTGCTGTTTATACCTAGTAAACATGAACTATTTATATGAATGATACAATGGCAACTTCTGAATGTAGACTGGCACTTTATTTACCAAGATTACATAACAAGCAGGCTCCTGTAGATTTGCACGCACTCATATGGATATATACACATATATAGTCCTCTATAATTAATGACTGCTGCACTCCTTATATTAGCACTGTGTATGCAGCACTATAGTAATCTCAGTATTAGGTAGTATGCACAATGACAAGGGAACTACCTGGCCAGCAGTGTATTTTCTGTTCTGTATAGTAAATCCAGGCTGGTAATAAACTGTAAAACTGTAATACAACTTAAAACCGTATTATTTAAAGGGATACTAAACCCAATTTTTTCATTTCATAATTCCGGTAGAAGCATGTAATTTTAAGCAACTTTCAAATTTACCCCTATTATCAATTTTTCTTCATTCTCCTATCTTTATTTTAAAAAGCAGGAATGTACACTTAGTAGCCGGTTAATGTTAATGGTTATGAGACAGATACAACTTGTTTTATTATAACAGAGTTGATGTTGTAACTTACTGCTGTGACAAGGGGTGGATCTTCTGACAATCTGCAATTTTCACATTGATAAGTTTTTTTTAGTTATTTCATAACAGGTATTTATCTATGGCAGTGATTTCTGTCCCTGTTTGATCAGCCACAACATTAAAACTATTGACAGGTGTAGAGAAAAACAATGATTATATTGTCATAATGGCACCTGTCAAGGGGTGGGGTATATTAGGCAGCAAGTGAACAGTCAGTTCTTGAATTTTATGTGTTGGAAGCAGGAAAAATAGGCAAGTTAAAAGAGCTGAATGACTTTGACAAGGGCCAAATAGTGATCGCTAGAAAACGGCAAGTCTACAATGCATATTTACCTTGGATGTCTCTGCTCTCCAGAGATCTGCATTAAAGTCACTAATGCAAGTTTGTATTCTTCTGGATATTGAGACTAAACATTTACAAAGGTATGTTTTCCTTTTATATTTAGATCAATGAATTATCAGTTACATTTAGTACTTGTTATTTTGCTTGTAGGTGATGATTAAAGTACTAAAGAGAGTTCAGCAACTAACTTTTGTCTCATTGTTATCTTATCCCTTGCTCCTGCTGTGTTTAATTTACAGTGTCCCAGTAAGGGTTTGTGGTAAATTGGGCCTCTCAGCAATTTATTCCAACTTCTTATATTCCACCTGAAGTTAGAGAAGACGCATGCCCTGCCAGGAACACGGTGTACTGTTTGTTACAGATTATTTTTAGCCAATAAATGGCTGAGCTTGAATATGATTCATTTTATCATAATATCACTTTGATTATACTTTAACTGAACCTAGAAAAAGAAGTCTGCATACATAAACCTAATAGTGAAATATTTAACAAATCATTTTCCATAGAGATCCGTTTCATTACTCTAGTCTATTTTATTTTTACCACTTAAAGTTCTTTAAATTTTAAAATAGAAAATCTTTTATAAAAAACAAGGAAGGTACTCTGGCTATGGTTATAATTTAAGTTCCAGGATTAATTATCAATCACTGTGAACATATTTTTGTTCTTTATTACAAAATGCTCTTCTTTTTTAATAGGTTTTGTTAATACATTTGCCATTTATTATACGCAACAGTATGGCCAAAACACCATACGCCAATGATAATGTCTCTGGCAGAGTGACAGATGACTGTTCTTTTGCTGATGACCAGCAGTTACAATTTTAGAGAGGTTGCAGGGTGCCTGATTAATGGGGGTAATTAGCATGCTAATTTCTAGTCTATTCATATTGACATAAAGGTTTGCGCAACAGTAGTTTATTTAATACGACAAACATTTCTTTCTCGACAAGAGGGCTGAAACCAAGAGGGTACCCAAACCAAACTAATGAAATTAAAACATGTTTTATAATATTTATAATTACATCCTTCCACACATCCTACCCTTATTTGTAGCCTATGCACATTGGCATAAAAGTGTACATGATCGAATTTAATACAATTATTAACTTATTTACTTAATCAAATATTTTTTTTTACCTTGTAAAAAAGGCTGAAACTAGAAAGAAACCAACACTGTAAGTCCAAAGGCAATGTTAAAAGAATTTATAATAAAAAGAGGTCCCTATAGAATTTAAAAAAAAAAAAAACTTACAATCAAATGAGCCACAGGGAAGAGTTACATATATGAGTATGATAGAGAAGGTGCATTTCTGAGATGTTCATGGTGTCTAAGGGTCTAATGTATTTAGGTTGTTACTTGGTTTAATGATGGGAATCAGTAAGACAGGAGATGGTTTGCAGACACACACAGGTGAAGCAGGGTAATACAAAGGTAAGTCAGGGGTCAACACCAGGAAATCCATCAGCCGTGTATCACAACAGTAGGAGAAACCAAGCATAGAAATCAGAATACAGTTTCTATGGTCTTTAGTTATTAAATCAGTCCACATATTGCAGTACAGGTAGGGGTCAGAAAGGTAACTTACAGGGACAGTCTACACCAGAATTTTTATTGTTTTAAAAGATAGATAATCCCTTTATTACCCATTCCCCAGTTTTGCATAACTAACACATTTATAATAATATACTTTTAACCTCTGTGATTATCTTGTATCTAAGCCTCTGCAAACTGCCCCTTTATTTCAGTTCTTTTGACAGACTTGCAGTTTAGCCAATCAGTGCCTGCTCCCAGATAACTTCACATGCACAGTGTTATCTATATGAAATACGTGAACTAACACCCTCTAGTGGTGAAAAACTCTTAAAATGCATTCTGAAAAGAGGTGGCCTTCAAGGTCTAAGAAATTAGCATATGAACCTCCTAGGTTAAGCTTCAACTAAGAATACCAAGAGAACAAAGCAAAATTGGTGATAAAAGTAAATTGGAAAATTGTTTCAAATTACATGCTCTATCTAAATCATGAAAGTTTATTTTGGCCTAGACTGTCCCTTTAAGCCAAAAAACTTGACAAAGTCAAAACCTGGGCAGACCAGAAAAATAATTGCTTTAGTCTTCATATGAAATAACTAAATACTGAAGGAGAGTCAGAGATGACCTTAAAACAAATCCCAATAAGACTTGGCAACAAATACATTGCAGAGGTTACTTCTGATAAGAAATCAATAAATACAGCTGAGTGCCCAAACAAACAACTCCATACAGATACAGAATGAGCAGCACAGAAAGCCCACTGGCCCTGTCAGCCCAAAGAGCATGACTCCTAGCGCTCTCCCGGATCCAACACTAGATAAGTGAAGCGCTGCCTTTACTGCGCCTCAAGGTTTGACAAAAGGCCAATGATCTAAAAAGTCATCAGCATGGTGAGAAATATCATGTCAACCCTCACATAGGCAGACCTCATGGAATGATCTAAGAAAAGGGCTGAACAAGGAATTCCCTCACTAGAAAACAGATTCTTGCAGGGGAGAGCAAATGTGGCAGGGAGCACCCAGCTCTGGTAGCAATATATTTTTTTCAGCACATACAAATGACATTACCCTGTTTTCGGTGAAACTTACCTTTCATTCATTGCTAGTTTTGTAAACATGTCTTTTTTTCTTTACTTTCATATGCGCAATGACCAGCCTACATTCGTTTGGATGAAGCCAAAAGGCTTAATATGCTTAGATCATTTCAACCCAAATGGCAAAGAACTTTGTAAACAACCAAGGCATGCCCTGTTCAGCCCATTGCCAAGGTTGCAAGACTCTTTTTACAATAAAAATATAAGGAACTCTTCAAATTTTGTTTCCAATTTCAATAGTTTTTAGTGTAAATTATAGTTTATAGTTATATTTTTTCTGCACAATTTAATGACGATTTGTATGGCATAATGTAACTGTTTATATGAGCTTTTAGAAGCAATACAATTTTATTTTTACGGAGCAAATTCAACATGATTTTGCAGTATCCTGTATGTATCCCACCATCGCTTACAGGAATGTAGGTTACATCACTTAGCGAAATACACCGCTAACAGTGTAAAATGTGCCTTTAGATTAAGCACGTGAACGGGGGGAAAATTTGGTTTGGCCGAATCTTTCAGCCCAAATCTTCAGAAAAATTTGTATTCTGAATATTCCGCTGCTGTGCCATTCAGTATTTGTTTAGTTTTAAACAAAAAGAATACTGTATATTCGTGGTACATTTACATTTGTTTTTAATCAACAAATATAAATGTTCCTTTGCTGCACCTGTAGCGTAATATACAGGGAGTGCAGAATTATTACGCAAGTTGTATTTTTGAGGATTAATTTTATTATTGAACAACAACCATGTTCTCAATGAACCCAAAAAACTCATTAATATCAAAGCTGAATATTTTTAGAAGTAGTTTTTAGTTTGTTTTTAGTTATAGCTATTTTAGGGGGATATCTGTGTGTGCAGGTGACTATTACTGTGCATAATTATTAGGCAACTTAACAAAAAACAAATATATACTCATTTCAATTATTTATTTTTACCAGTGAAACCAATATAACATCTCAACATTCACAAATATACATTTCTGACATTCAAAAACAAAACAAAAACAAATCAGTGACCAATATAGCCACCTTTCTTTGCAAGGACACTCAAAAGCCTGCCATCCATGGATTCTGTCAGTGTTTTGATCTGTTCACCATCAACATTGCGTGCAGCAGCAACCACAGCCTCCCAGGCACTGTTCAGAGAGGTGTACTGTTTTCCCTCCTTGTAAATCTCACATTTGATGATGGACCACAGGTTCTCAATGGGGTTCAGATCAGGTGAACAAGGAGGCCATGTCATTAGATTTTCTTCTTTTATACCCTTTCTTGCCAGCCACGCTGTGGAGTACTTGGACGCGTGTGATGGAGCATTGTCCTGCATGAAAATCATGTTTTTCTTGAAGGATGCAGACTTCTTCCTGTACCACTGCTTGAAGAAGGTGTCTTCCAGAAACTGGCAGTAGGAGTGGGAGTTGAGCTTGACTCCATCCTCAACCCGAAAAGGCCCCACAAGCTCATCTTTGATGATACCAGCCCAAACCAGTACTCCACCTCCACCTTGCTGGCGTCTGAGTCGGACTGGAGCTCTCTGCCCTTTACCAATCCAGCCATGGGCCCATCCATCTGGCCCATCAAGACTCACTCTCATTTCATTAGTCCATAAAACCTTAGAAAAATCAGTCTTGAGATATTTCTTGGCCCAATCTTGACGTTTCAGCTTGTGTGTCTTGTTCAGTGGTGGTCGTCTTTCAGCCTTTCTTACCTTGGCCATGTCTCTGAGTATTGCACACCTTGTGCTTTTGGGCACTCCAGTGATGTTGCAGCTCTGAAATATGGCCAAACTGCTTGACGCTTGACTTTTCTCAGTTCATGGGCAGTTATTTTGCGCCTTGGTTTTTCCACACGCTTCTTGCGACCCTGTTGACTATTTTGAATGAAACACTTGATTGTTCGATGATCACGCTTCAGAAGCTTTGCCATTTTAAGAGTGCTGCATCCCTCTGCAAGATATCTCACTATTTTTGACTTTTCTGAGCCTGTCAAGTCCTTCTTTTGACCCATTTTGCCAAAGTAAAGGAAGTTGCCTAATAATTATGCACACCTGATATAGGGTGTTGATGTCATTAGACCACACCCCTTCTCATTACAGAGATGCACATCACCTAATATGCTTAATTGGTAGTAGGCTTTCGAGCCTATACAGCTTGGAGTAAGACAACATGCATAAAGAGGATGATGTGGTCAAAATACTAATTTGCCTAATAATTCTGCACTCCCTGTACAGTACTTACCTATTGCATGCTAGAGAGCTGTGCTAATCCCAACCCTTCTTCCCAAATCTGTGAGCGATGTTAGTAGGAGGCTTAGCGAGCCTAGATGAAGAAGTATCAGGATTAGCCCGGCTCTCCAACGCGCTATACTTAAGAATTTTTAACCACTAAAATAATTTAAAGGAAACTAATGAATACTGATGAATTTTGTCAGTATTTATTTGTTTTCTTTAACTTTTGTGGTGCATTCATTTGGATATTCGCTTTGTGAAAATGAAACAAATATCTGTATTTGTAACTAACCGAATGCACATCCCTACTTTAGATTATCCTGTTATAGACTTTACATCACTGGCAGTTGGTTTTAGATCATCTCGTCTGAGCAGAGAGTTTCAGGATCATCAGGCCCTACGGCAGGCATTTAGTGCCACTTACAGGATACTTCAAATCCTCAAAAAAGCTGCAAAGTTGTCTTTGACTTACAGTGTGTCTGGGAGGGAGTAGATTAAAGGGGCGCGTCATTTAAAATAGCTACTTATGCATAGTAAAAAAAAAACATTTTTCGGGGGGAACTTCCGGGCGGCGGCCATGATAGGTTGTGAGACGGAGGCAATACTCTGCCGCAATGCATCTGCAACTAGTCCCAGCATACTAAGCCGTGAAAGTGAGGATCCGCCCAATGACCCGACACCTACTATAAGGGAAAAACCCGGAGTTGCTTACACCCGATGGGTCTTCACCTACTCCCCAGGCCCAGAAATAGTGATGCTCCGGTCTGAAGTAAATGCTTGGGGAATTATGCCAGCCCTCCACTAGCTTTTACGGATGCCGCTACATCTACAGCTCCTTACCTATACACCCTGGAGAAGGGTTCCATCTGCGACGCTCCTGAGTACCTGGGGGCAGCAACCAGCTTCCCGTTAGGCCATACAACCGGACTGGTGATCACAGCAATCTTCAGGGAATGCTACATCACTCCCCAGCCCTGTGGTGGACTAACTGTGAAAAGCTTGCACACTACAAAGATACAGGACTTAAGATCTCACAAAACGGGAATAGGTTAGACGCACCATCTCCCATTATGGCATACCTGAGGATTCCTGTACACATCAGGAAATGTCAGATATTTGATTGAGGGCTGCCCTAAATGAAAAGGCCCAAATCACTTCTCACCAAGACACTTGCTACATAGAGTCAGACAATCACTGGATAATATACTGCATTGAAATTTGCTTAGGAATTATTCCCTACGGCAGTGATTGCCTGAGAACCCCTACATACCTCAGGAACTGTTCTATATTGCATGTGCTATAACCCTGAAAGTAGCTGTCTGAACAATATCTCGATGTGTGGCATATTGTGCAGTTATTTGAACTTGCTACTGTTTTTGTTTTCTAAGCTGTTTATTGAGGGGCAATATTTATCTGTTAACACTGCATTCGTTTCTCCCAGCAGATCCCCTTTAGCACACTTCCCTACCCGTTGTCCAAGTGGTAGAGATTTAGTAATCCACGCATGGGGTCTTCATATGTTAGATTTCCCTGTCTGTGTAGGTCCCCACAAACTCAACCCAAACAAGACTCGTGAGAATATTTATGCCAACAGAAACCATAGATTTACAGGGATAGCTAAACATCTTAGCTAGCAATGGACCTTCCCTTCCCCCTGAATGTAGCGCCCTCTGCAAAGGTGATTAAACCTCTATAGGAATATCGGTAGCAACATGATCCCCACTGTATTACCCACAAAGTTTACTTATCACAAAAGGTATATATAGGTAATCGGATATTCTGCTTTGTACAATCTTACACTCAGCTCTATGCGAATTGCTACGATTCTGTTGTCCCTATCCTGCTTTGTCTCATATAGCCTCCAGGTTTGATATATTTTTTGCTGAGAATAGCATTATATGATTTTTAGTTATACATACATCTTTGTGAAGCATTCTATAACTGTTGTTGTGTAAGCTGGCTACTATATTCTGATGGTCTGTTTTAATATTATCTTGTGCTGCACTGTTGCCTATTTTTACATAGTCCAGACCTACTATATTTATGTTCTTGTTGAGGATTCAAGAGTGACCCTATAGACCTAATATTGACTTCTATTTTTCTTTTGCTAACCTACTGGTTGAATTGTATAGTTTATTACATATCACAAAATATAACGCGTTTCACCATTTGGGCCCCAAAAGTGGTCTCATATTATTCTTCGACGCCTTCTATAACTTTGTAATTTTTTAAGTGTTATGGGGTCCAAAAGTGGCCCCGTATATCATTTAGAAGACATACAGTTTGAAAGGCGAGAGTTATGTCCACCAATAATTCTGTAAAGTGCCATATAGACATGATATGCCTATTTTGTTTTGTTACTATTGATTACATATTTGGATAAAAATGAGATTACAGCTAAAAAATAAGGCATCACTGTTAGAATTTTATTTACGCGTTAAACCACTAATTTATGTATTGGCGATGATATTCACAAGGTTATTTTATTTTGTTGGTGAACTGTCATGTCATACTGTAACCTGTAGAGAGAGAATATTTGAAATTGATATTGCATTTTCTACCTATATTGTATGTTTTAACTACCTCAATAAAAATATTTTAAAAAAATTCACTATTCATGTTGTTTGTTTTTGTTGTAAAATACATTGATTTTGTGTAACAATTGTGTTTTCATACTCTTGAGGAGGCTGAAAAGAAAATGATGTAACCTAGGTTTCCTTTAAAATGCTGCAAATTGCCTAAAGCAGCGACATAACAGGCAGCTAGCCAAATTGGCCACAATTAAAGGGACAGTCTTCACGAAAGTCATCTTAAAGTCTTACTTTATATTAAGCTGCAAATATCCTTCTGCACCCTTTCTATATCCTGCAGCAGGAACAGTAAAAAGGGTATTTAAAATTAATAGTGTTTCTGGCCAGTTTGAAATGGCTACCAAGCTCAGCCCACTGATGACATCATGATCTGGGCGGTATCTATTCACTCTGCTGAATAGCATTCACAGTATGATGACTCCAACTAGTGAGTCTTTTTGTGTTTGGATGCCATATGCAGCCCAGAATGTGATGTTATTAGTGGGCTGAGCTTGGCAGCCATTTTAAACTGGTCAGAAACAATATTAATTTTAAAATAACTTTTTTTTACCATTCCTGCTACATGAAATTTTAAAAGGGATGCAGGAGGCTATTTGCAGCTTAATGTAAGGTAAGACTTTAAGATGACCAAGGTGTAGACTGTCACTTTAAGAGATAAAAAAAAACATTTACCAGAATTTTCAAGCAATGTAGTAAATTATTAAACAATTAAAATTTTAACTGCTATTAAACATGTAAGGTTAGATTACAAGTAGAGCACATCTGATATTGCTGGGTGCATTCTCCTCTGCACGACCTTGCTCAAAGAATAGAGCACAATATTGTAAGATATGTAGATGGCAAAAAATAGTAACCAGAGAATCTTAACGAGACTGACAATTTTTTAGTGTGCACTATATGTTTAATGGATAGTGCAGTGATCGCTCATATTCAGTGGCGGTTCTAGACAAATTTTACTGGGGGGGGGGCAGCGGTGGGGCCAGTGTTTAATCAGGGGGGCACATTAAAAAATGGAAACAAATTATATATATATATATATATATATATATATATATATATATATATATATATATATGTATAATTTGTGTGTGCATGTGTGTATGTATATATATATATGTGTGTGTGTATGTATGTATGTATATATATACACACATACATACACACACACATCCATTCACATATATATACACACACACACATATATATATATACACATACATACACACACACACATACATATATATATATATATATATATATATATATATATATATATATATATATACATATATATATACACATACATACACACACACCATACATACACATATATACACATACACACACACACACATCCATACACATATATACACACACACATATATATATACACATGTACATACACACACATATATATACACAAACACATATGCACACATACATACACATACACACACACACACACACATATACACACATACATACACATATATATATATATATACACACACAACCATACACATACATACACATATATACATATTATATATATATATATATATATACACACACACACACACACACACATATATATATATATATACACACACACACACACATTAATATATATATATACACACACACATAATTTTTTTCTATTCAGTGTGTGTATGTATGTGTATGTATGTGTATGTATGTGTATGTACACATACATACACGCACTGAGTAGAAAAAAATTAAATAAAAAAAGTATATGCATTTAACTAGTGCTACATAGTTCAGATAGCACATCTCTAAAAGGGGAGGGGACACAAGTTTTACTTCACTTTGTTAACCTCACGCTTTGACTAGACAGCGTTTCATGGACAGGGAAGCAGATAAATAGCCTTGATCTTGTCCAGTATTTTTCAGTCAGCTCAGTGGCCAGCTCAGGGGGGCCACAGGGGGGGCCAGGGACATTTTTACAGGGGCACTGGCCCCAGTGTCGAACCGCCCCTGCTCATATTACACGAGGTGAAGTGGCTGAAGCGCCACACAAAATACAACTGAAAAATGTTGAGCTTTGGTAACCTGACGTAAAGAGTTAAAACTTAAAAATATGCATAATAAACCACATGAAAAATATATTGACATAAAGTTTTTCCCTTATATTTATACAAGTTAAATATAAGATAAAGGTTTATTATTGTAACACTGATTTAAAGGGATATGATATGACAAAGCGCTGTACTTGGAAGGGCTCAAAGGTGTTTATGTATGTGTTTATATATATATATATATATATATATATATATTTATATACACATTTTTACCTTATAGTTCAATAAAAATATGTAAAGAATTTCACTATTTAAGCAGAGGTTTCGCACACCTTTCACTTAATGCTTGAGTGATAGCCGGCATGAGTTACTCAGTGCTCCTCTATAGAAGTCTATTACGTGAGGGATTTAGCACTTCCCACTCTATTCGACATCTAGATGTAAGTGCACCATAGACTTTCACTCAAGCAATAAAAAAAAATAAAAATTAAAGGGATATGATATGACAAAGCGCTGTACTTGGAAGGGCTCAAAGGTGTTTATGTATGTGTTTATATATAATATATATATATATTTATATACACATTTTTACCTTATAGTTCAATAAAAATACGTAAAGAATTTCACTATTTAAGCAGAGGTTTCGCACACCTTTCACTTAATGCTTGAGTGATAGTCGGCATGAGTTACTCAGTGCTCCTCTATAGAAGTCTATTACGTGAGGGATTTAGCACTTCCCACTCTATTCGACATCTAGATGTAAGTGCACCATAGACTTTCACTCAAGCAATAAAAAAAATTAAAATACTTCTAACTTGTAATATGAGAGCAAAGATAAAAGCACTGTTGATTGCGCTTGATGTTATCACACTATAGCACTAATAATTTTGCTCACCACTTGTAAGCTAGCCATTATTTAGTATTAATGTATTTTGTAGTTGAGCACTTTATTAATATAAAAATGGCTTTAATGTCCTTTTAATGGAAAACGACACTGGAAAGGGAGTGTAGGCATTTTGTAAGGTAGAACAGAGGTTCTCAGGTTTCTGTGGGTAGAATTGGACATTATTTCCTGTTCTGAAGAAATGTATGGGATCCACACATCCAACCTGCCCATTAGCTTTCCACCAATAATGTTAGTTAAAGGGCCATAATACCCAAATGTTTAAACACTTGAAAGTGATGCAGTATAGCTGTAAAAAGGTGACTAGAAAATATCACCTGAACATCATTATGTAAAAAAGAAATATATGTTACCTCAAAAGTTCCTCAGTAGCCACATCCCATTGTAAAGGATTTCTAAGCAGCATATTAGTATGTCTGTCCTGGGACAGCTTAGGGGATGAGTCTCGTGAACTCTCATATTATTTCACCAATCAGGTAAAGGAAGCTTACTATGAAATCTCATGAGAGTTAAGTCAAATCTCATGAGATCACAGTAAAAGTTCATGACCTCAGCACTGCTGATGCTGATTGGCTGCAGTTCATTTCTTCATTTTTTTACCTGCAGCTGGGAGCAGCGGAGTAAAACTTTTTACACAGAACTTACTCTGCTGAGCTGAGGAGATTGTGAGGTAAAATATCTTCCTTTTTTACATAGAGATGCTCAGGTGATATTTTCCTGTCAGCTTTTTACAGTTATACTGCATCAGTTTCAAGTGATTTAGCATATGAGTATTATGTCCCTTTAAGTACGATAAGGGGGCCCAGCACTATTTAGAGTCTTGGAACAATATAATTGAATCTGCTTATGTAATTCAATTACTTCAGATTTCATGGATTTCCATTAAAGAAAATAGAGGAATCAGCAGGGCTGCAACATTTATTCCAATAACCTTTTTCTTCTGTAAAGAAAAAATAATAAAAAATAAAATAAAAAGAAATACACATGCAGTCTTGTGAGAAGCGCACTCTGCATACAAAATAAAGATGGCCACATATTGTAGACTCTTTAAAGGGATAGTAAACTCAAATTTGTTTTTAATCTTTCTTAAAACTTCAATATATATTTTGATTATTTGTAATAAGTACCTATTAAAAGTTTTCAGCCGTTATCTGGATATTTGTCATTAAAAATCTTTATTTCGTCCAACCCAGTTTTTATCTTGTGTGCCCTATAATGATGTTCTACCTAGGTAGAAACATCATGGTGGCCAGCATGCACATTTAAAGTCATTAAAGGCTAACGTATGCGCTTATTCAGCCCCCTCCTCTCCTGCAGGATGTCATTAACAAAGGGCTCGATACAGGGATAGTGACATAGACGCTGGTATAATTGAGGAAAGGCGGCTCATTATCCATTCGGAATACTGACTTCCCAGAGCACTACAAAGCGTGTGGCCACTATTACTATGGACCCAGCCGGCACTTGACAGGGGGCGGCACTTCAGTCAGTGACTATATCACATTTATAGTTAGACTGCCACTCCTGTCTGTCACTCTGTAACAGTGACTGACTGTCCTCTCTGCTCTGGATCAAATCCGATTGACAGGCTCAGCAGCATAATCAGCATTGTGATATTATATATGGTGATCTATACAAAATATATTTATCTCTCCAGCAGTCTAATTCTGACAAATTGCAGTGCGATTTCATTCGCATTTTAGACAGGCAATATAGCGGCTGACCCGCCGCTGTCAATACCAATCTTGACAGTGACGGATCAGTCGCTATATTGCATGTCTGAAATGCGTCTTAAATCGCACTGCAGTTTGTCAAAACTAGACTGCTGGAGAGATAAATATATTTTGTATAGATCACCATATATCACAGCACAAGTTGCACAACAGAACACTCTCCTAATTAATATACTCATTACTGGAATGTTACTATATTTTAAGAGCCGTAACCTACATTAGTGTTGTTGGTCAGTGCCACTGAAGGCAGACTGCCGCTTGCTCCTCCTAAGTCCTAACCTATCAGTCTCAGTCTGTCTCACTCTCAACGCAAAGAATATAAGCAATAGTAAATTCGGGTGTTAATAATTAACCTTAGTCACATCCAATTTACTACTGCTTATAATAACATCAGCATAGTAAATATGGCCGCTGAGCATTCTATGTTAAATTGCACATGCAAATCCAGTAGATTATAAGTGCTGATGCGTTGTGGTGATGATCCGGTCATGAATATTAAAATGACAACTGCTGCACTATTGGATGGAACACGTTACATTATTTAAAAAAAAAACCACTGCCTAATTTTAAGGGCGGTCAATCCACTTGAGTTATGAGATTTTCAAAGTTATTTATAAGGTGTTAAGATGCTTCATTTACAGGCAAAAGTAAGTTTATTTTATTATATAAAAGCTGTTAATTCTAATACTGTCTTTTATTTCAGTACCATTGGGCTAAGTTTTCTAAACCTTTAATATCTCCTGGTAAAAACACAGTGCAAGAATACTATTTGCTTGTGATGTAGAATTGTATGCATCAAAATAATTTTGAAATAAGGGGGGGCATTAAAAACTGCAATGGTTAAGTTATCAACCATCATTAAAATGTTATTAAATAAGAATTATATGCAGCTGCAGAATACATATTTCTATGTACTAAATATCAAATATTGCTACTTGGTTGTTTATTAATATAATTTGCATTATGTCCATTGACTGAAAGTTGTTTAATACATTATTGATATAAGTCCCATACACATCTAAACTACAATATTAAAAGTGAATGCAGTTTTTTTGCTGAATAAATACACACACTCACAATATTTGACAAAAACATTTTACAATTACACAAGGACATTTTTTTAAAACTCAAAAGGTTTCTTTCATGATTCTATTATCAAATTAACTTGTACTCTAAGTATCATTTGTTGAATAAACAGTAATGCACTACTGGGAGCTAGACATCAGTTAAGCCAATGACAAGAGGCAAATATGTGCAGCCACCAATCAGCAGTTAGCTCCCGATAGTGATCTTTCCTGCTCCTGAACGTACCTAGGTATGCTTTTCAATAAAGGTAACAAGAGAACAAATCAAATAAGATAAAAGACGTAAACTGGAAACTTATTTAAAAATACACGCTCTGAATCAGAAAAGAACATTTTTTTGTTTCATACCCCTTTAATGTCTACGCACAATATCACCTGAAGTGATGCTATATATTTGGTTATGGTAGATGAGGTATATGCGTTGGTTCCTGGAGCTGCCACACTTGAACAATTCCAGTATATGTGTTGGTTTATTGTCTTGCTAAACTCTGTGCTTTTAGCTCAGTGTGTGGAAATGAGCATACACCAGTATTTAGCATCTTATAGCTGAGGTACAGCAGGGGGTCATATGTTAAGAGACCCTTATAGAGGGGTGTTTATTAATGTCCTGCCTTGCCTAAATACAGATTGTATTGCTTTAGATCATGGGTGTCAAACTCATTGGGGGCCACTGGCCAAGTGTTCTTCTCCCAAGGGGGCCACTTGAACAGAGTGAGTGCTTGTGAACTGGATATACTAGAAACTTAAAGTGACATTTACCCATTTAGTAGTGCTTGGTAGGAGCTATAGTCCACAATAGACAAACACAGTATTTATTTATCTTGTGACTGCCAAGTGAAGGGATCATTCTGGAACTGAATAAAAAGTGGCATTTATCCAAGCAGTGCATAATGGTAGTCTACGCTGGAAAATGCCTGCTTGCCTTTATATTTATCTTCTGAGTGCCTATATAGATCAACTTGTTACACCTCTTTGAACCCTAAAAAATGGGATGGGTCAAATTAATAATTTACCTAATAAACAAGGGAGGGCCAGATTAAACTATCTTGAGGGCCACATATGGTCCCAGGGCCGGTACTTTGAGACCACTGCTTTAGATAGTGTATCATTCGGTTTCCCATTAGATTGCATGTATTGCTATTGAAACCATACACCCTGTATGTATTTTCTGCCTGCTCTTCCTTGCACAGACCAGTGAGCCGTGATGGACAAGAAGTGTACAAAACCTACTGAATTCAATAGACTGTAGAGCTTTAAAGCTGGAAATAGATACTAGATTCCTGTCAGTGATGTAGATGCCAGGTATAGGCACATAAATTGCTGCTTGTCTTGGCTGGCAAACTAAATAGTTTGTTGAACCAGGATGCCTGGCAGTACAGGATGTTTTTATCCTGTTTCATCTAAGATGGCAGTAAACAAAGAAATCAGACTTACTGTAGCAAAGCAAATCGTAGGCACAAGTTCAGGCTTATAAAAAAACTTTATTTAAAACCAGACTTTAGATGAGAAACTAGTTCATACCTATGAATGTGAATGACTAATACAGATAGATTCTTCATCGTAAATTTTACCTTGAGAGATGTGTCATTTCACAAAATATTTTTTGACGTAAAAACAGTCTATTCCAAATTTTTATTGTTTAAAAATGATAGATAATACCTTTATTACCCAGGTTTGCATAACTAACAGGTTTATAGTAATACACTTTTTACCTCTGTGATTACCTTGTATCTCATCCTCTGCAGACTGCCCCCTTATTTCAGTTCTTTTGACAGACATGCATTTTAGCCAATCAGCGCTGACTCATAAGTAACTTCAAGGGAGTGAGCACAATGTTAACTATATGGTACACATGAACTAGCGCTGTCTAGCACGTGAAAAACTGTTAGAAAGGCACTGAGATACAAAACAGCATATGAGCCTACCTAAATTTAGCTTTCAACAAAGAATACCAATAAAAGTAAATTGGAACGTTGTTTAAAATTGCATGCGCTATCTGAATCATTTGACTAGACTGTCCCTTTAAGTAATGGTTATAGAAAAGGTATGTAAACAAGAAAGTTTAGAAGAAATTACACTCCCATTGGGGGTAAGACAGAGAGGTAATAAAATTTTAATTTTCCATAGTTTTTTTCTAAATATTGGTCTAACTATATACATAGCAAGAGAAAAGTCAGTGAAGAGTTTGTGTAAATATTGATATAAACTCAAGTCCATTTGGGGCTAGTGGTTAGAGTGTAGAACATAGGAATGTAAAAACATAATTTATGTAAGAACTTACCTGATAAATTCATTTCTTTCATATTAGCAAGAGTCCATGAGCTAGTGACGTATGGGATATACATTCCTACCAGGAGGGGCAAAGTTTCCCAAACCTCAAAATGCCTATAAATACACCCCTCACCACACCCACAAATCAGTTTAACGCATAGCCAAGAAGTGGGGTGATAAGAAAAAAGTGTGAAAGCATAACAAATAAGGAATTGGAATAATTGTGCTTTATATAAAAAAATCATAACCACCACAAAAAAGGGTGGGCCTCATGGACTCTTGCTAATATGAAAGAAATGAATTTATCAGGTAAGTTCTTACATAAATTATGTTTTCTTTCATGTAATTAGCAAGAGTCCATGAGCTAGTGACGTATGGGATAATGAATACCCAAGATGTGGATCTTCCACGCAAGAGTCACTAGAGAGGGAGGGATAAAATAAAGACAGCCAATTCCGCTGAAAATAATCCACACCCAAAACAAAGTTTAAATCTTATAATGAAAAAAACAAATTATAAGCAGAAGAATCAAACTGAAACAGCTGCCTGAAGTACTTTTCTACCAAAAACTGCTTCAGAAGAAGAAAACACATCAAAATGGTAGAATTTAGTAGAAGTATGCAAAGAAGACCAAGTTGCTGCTTTGCAAATCTGATCAACCGAAGCTTTATTCCTAAACGCCCAGGAAGTAGAAACTGACCTAGTAGAATGAGCTGTAATCCTTTGAGGCAGAGTTTTACCCGACTCGACATAAGCATGATGAATCAAAGACTTTAACCAAGACGCCAAAGAAATGGCAGAGGCCTTCTGACCTTTCCTAGAACCAGAAAAGATAACAAATAGACTAGAAGTCTTTCGGAAATTTTTAGTAGCTTCAATATAATATTTCAAAGCTCTAACTACATCCAAAGAATGCAACGATCTTTCCTTAGAATTCTTAGGATTAGGACACAATGAAGGAACCACAATTTCTCTACTAATGTTGTTAGAATTCACAACCTTAGGTAAAAATTTAAAAGAAGTTCGCAACACCGCCTTATCCTGATGAAAAATCAGAAAAGGAGACTCACAAGAAAGAGCAGATAATTCAGAAACTCTTCTAGCAGAAGAGATGGCCAAAAGAAACAAAACTTTCCAAGAAAGTAATTTAATGTCCAGCGAATGCATAGGTTCAAACGGAGGAGCTTGAAGAGCCCCCAGAACCAAATTCAAACTCCAAGGAGGAGAAATTGACTTAATAACAGGTTTTATACGAACCAAAGCCTGTGCAAAACAATGAATATCAGGAAGACTAGCAATCTTTCTGTGAAAAAGAACAGAAAGAGCAGAGATTTGTCCTTTCAAGGAACTTGCAGACAAACCTTTATCCAAACCATCCTGAAGAAACTGTAAAATGCTAGGAATTCTAAAAGAATGCCAGGAAAAATGATGAGAAAAACACCAAGAAATGTAACTCTTCCAGACTCGATAATATATCTTCCTAGATACAGATTTACGAGCCTGTAACATAGTATTAATCACAGAGTCAGAGAAACCTCTATGACTGAGAATAAAGCGTTCAATCTCCATACCTTCAAATTTAAGGATTTGAGATCCTGATGGAAAAAAGGACCTTGCGATAGAAGGTCTGGTCTTAACGGAAGAGTCCACGATTGGCAAGTGGCCATCCGGACAAGATTCGCATACCAAAACCTGTGAGGCCATGCTGGAGTCACCAGCAGAACAAACAAGCACTCCTTTAGAATCTTGGAAATCACTCTTGGAAGAAGAACTAGAGGCGGAAAGATATAGGCAGGATGATACTTCCAAGGAAGTGACAATGCATCCACTGCCTCCGCCTGAGGATCCCTGGATCTGGACAGATACCTGGGAAGTTTCTTGTTTAGATGAGAAGCCATCAGATCTATTTCTGGAAGTCCCCACATTTGAACAATCTGAAGAAATACCTCTGGGTGAAGAGACCATTCGCCCGGATGTAACGTTTGGCGACTGAGATAATCCGCTTCCCAATTGTCTATACCTGGGATATGAACCGCAGAAATTAGACAGGAGCTGGATTCCGCCCATACCAGTATTCGTGATACTTCTTTCATAGCCAGAGGACTGTGAGTCCCTCCTTGATGATTGACATATGCCACGGTTGTGACATTGTCTGTCTGAAAACAAATGAACGACTCTCTCTTTAGAAGAGGCCATGACTGAAGAGCTCTGAAAATTGCACGGAGTTCCAAAATGTTGATTGGTAATCTCACCTCCTGAGATTCCCAAACCCCTTGTGCTGTCAGAGACCCCCAAACAGCTCCCCAACCTGTCAGACTTGCATCTGTTGAAATCACAGTCCAGGTCGGAAGAACAAAAGAAGCCCCCTGAACTAAACGATGGTGGTCTGTCCACCACGTCAGAGAGTGTCGTACAATCGGTTTTAAAGATATTAATTGAGATATCTTTGTATAATCCCTGCACCACTGGTTCAGCATACAGAGCTGAAGAGGTCGCATGTGAAAACGAGCAAAGGGGATCCCGTCCGATGCAGCTGTCATAAGACCTAGAATTTCCATGCATAAGGCTACCGAAGGGAATGATTGAGACTGAAGGTTTCGACAAGCTGAAACCAATTTTTGACGTCTCTTGTCTGTCAGAGACAGAGTCATGGACACTGAATCTATCTGAAAACCTAAAAAGGTTACCCTTGTCTGAGGAATCAATTAACTTTTTGGTAAATTGATCCTCCAACCATGTTCTCGAAGAAACAATACAAGTCGATTCGTATGAGATTCTGCTAAATGTGAAGACTGAGCAAGTACCAAGATATCGTCCAAATAAGGAAATACCACAATACCCTGTTCTCTGATTACAGACAGAAGGGCACCGAGAACCTTTGTAAAAATCCTTGGAGCTGTTGCTAGGCCAAACGGCAGAGCCACAAACTGGTAATGCTTGTCTAGGAAAGAGAATCTCAGAAACTGATAGTGATCTGGATGAATCGGAATATGCAGATATGCATCCTGTAAATCTATTGTGGACATATAATGCCCTTGCTGAACAAAAGGCAGAATAGTCCTTATAGTTACCATTTTGAATGTTGGTATCCTTACATAATGATTCAATATTTTTAAATCCAGAACTGGTCTGAAGGAATTCTCCTTCTTTGGTACAATGAAGAGATTTGAGTAAAACCCCAGCCCCTGTTCCAGAACTGGAACTGGCATAATTACTCCAGCCAACTCTAGATCTGAAACACATTTCAGAAATGCTTGAGCCTTCACTGGATTTACTGGGACACGGGAAAGAAAACATCTTCTTGCAGGAGGCCTTATCTTGAAGCCTATTCTGTACCCTTGTGAAACAATGTTCTGAATCCAAAGATTGTGAATCGAATTGATCCAAATTTCTTTGAAAAAACGTAATCTGCCCCCTACCAGCTGGGCTGGAATGAGGGCCGCACCTTCATGTTGACTTGGGAGCTGGCTTAGGCTTTCTAAAAGGCTTGGATTTATTCCAGACTGGAGATGGTTTCCAAACTGATACCGCTCCTGTAGGGGAAGGATCAGGCTTTTGTTCCTTAATGTAACGAAAGGAACGAAAACGATTAGTAGACCTAAATTTACCTTTAGATTTTTTATCCTGTGGTAAAAAAGTTCCTTTCCCCCCAGTAACAGTTGAAATAATAGAATCCAACTGTGAACCAAATAATTTA
Organism: Bombina bombina; assembly: GCF_027579735.1. NCBI lineage: Eukaryota > Metazoa > Chordata > Amphibia > Anura > Bombinatoridae > Bombina > Bombina bombina. Next base: position 1,464,612,499 of record NC_069499.1, on the reverse strand, counting down.
TTACCCTGGAAAGAAAGGGAAAGCAAAGTTGACTTAGAAGACATATCAGCATTCCAAGTTTTAAGCCATAAAGCTCTTCTAGCTAAAATAGCTAGAGACATATACCTGACATCAACCCTAATGATATCAAAGATGGCATCACAAATAAAATTATTAGCATGTTGAAGAAGATTAACAATGCTATGAGAATTATGATCTGTTACTTGTTGCGCTAAAGCTTCCAACCAAAAAGTTGAAGCTGCAGCAACATCCGCTAAAGATATAGCAGGTCTAAGAAGATTACCTGAACATAAGTAAGCTTTTCTTAGAAAGGATTCAATTTTCCTATCTAAAGGATCCTTAAAGGAAGTACTATCTGCCGTAGGAATAGTAGTACGTTTAGCAAGAGTAGAGATAGCCACATCAACCTTAGGGATTTTGTCCCAAAACTCTAATCTGTCAGATGGTACAGGATATAATTGCTTAAAACGTTTAGAAGGAGTAAATGAATTACCCAAATTATTCCATTCCCTGGAAATTACTTCAGAAATAGCATCAGGGACAGGAAAAACTTCTGGAATTACTACAGGAGATTTAGAAACCTTATTTAAACGTTTAGATTTAGTATCAAGAGGACCAGATTCCTCTATTTCTAATGCAATTAAGACTTCTTTAAGTAAAGAACGAATAAATTCCATTTTGAATAAATATGAAGATTTATCAGAATCAACCTCTGAAACAGAATCCTCTGAACCAGAGGAATCATTATCAGAATCAGAATGATGATGTTCATTTAAAAATTCATCTGAAAAATGAGAAGTTTTAAAAGACCTTTTACGTTTACTAGAAGGAGGAATAACAGACATAGCCTTCTTAATGGATTTAGAAACAAAATCTCTTATATTAACAAGAACACTCTGAGTATTAGATGTTGATGGAACAGCAACAGGTAATGTAACATTACTAAAGGAAATATTATCTGCATTAACAAGTTTGTCATGACATTCATTACAAACAACAGCTGGAGGAATAGATACCACAAGTTTACAGCAAATACACTTAACTTTGGTAGATCCAGCATCAGGCAGCGATTTTCCAGAAGTATCTTCTGATTCAGGGTCAATCTGAGACATCTTGCAATATGTAAAAGAAAAAACAACATATAAAGCAAAATTGATCAAATTCCTTAAATGACAGTTTCAGGAATGGGAAAAAATGCCAGTGAACAAGCTTCTAGCAACCAGAAGCAAATAAACAATGAGACTTAAATAATGTGGAGACAATAATGACGCCCATATTTTTTAGCGCCAAAAAAGATGCCCACATCCGGTAACTCCGACACTTTTGGCGCAAAAACATCAAAAAATGACGCAACTTCCGGTGACAAGTATGACGCCGGAAATAACAAAGAAAATTTTTTGCGCCAAAAAAGTCTGCGCCAAGAATGACGTAATAAAATGAAGCATTTTCAGCCCCCACAAGCCTAACAGCCCACAGGGAAAAAAAGTCAAATTTTAAGGTAAGAAAAATTGATTATTCAAATGCATTATCCCAAATAATGAAACTGACTGTCTGAAATAAGGAATATTGAACATCCTGAATCAAGGCAAATACATGTTTAAACACAATTATTTAGAACTTTATATAAAAGTGCCCAACCATAGCTTAGAGTGTCACAAAAATAAGACTTACTTACCCCAGGACACTCATCTACATGTAGTAGAAAGCCAAACCAGTACTGAAACGAGAATCAGTAGAGGTAATGGTATATATAAGAGTGTATCGTCAATATGAAAAGGGAGGTAAGAGATGAATCTCTATGACCGATAACAGAGAACCTATGAAATAGACCCCGTAGAAGGAGATCATTGAATTCAAATAGGCAATACTCTCTTCACATCCCTCTGACATTCACTGCACGCTGAGAGGAAAACCGGGCTCCAACCTGCTGCGGAGCGCATATCAACGTAGAATCTAGCACAAACTTACTTCACCACCTCCACGGGAGGCAAAGTTTGTAAAACTAATTTGTGGGTGTGGTGAGGGGTGTATTTATAGGCATTTTGAGGTTTGGGAAACTTTGCCCCTCCTGGTAGGAATGTATATCCCATACGTCACTAGCTCATGGACTCTTGCTAATTACATGAAAGAAATATGTGTTTTGTGCATTGGGTTTTGCAATTTAGATTTAATGCGGTCAAGTTAGTGCACATGAAAACCTAGTAATCATAAAACACGTTATTGAAATATTACATATAAAAAAGTTTTAATTTTTTTTATAAAAATTATTAAACATACTGTAAAAAATATAGATATATTCTATGAAATATTTAGCATATTTTACAGTATGTTTAATAGTTTTAATATTTTTTTTTATATTTTATATATTATGTTTCAATATCACACCTTAGGATTACTACGTTTTCATGTGTGCTAACCTGACTGCCTTAAAATCTAAATTGCAAAACCCAAAGCGCAAAACACATATTTTACATTCCAATAAACTTCCCATAGAAAATAATATACTTTTTATTATTAAATATATATTTCTATATAAATCTGATACTGTTCATGTAAAATTCATATATATACACTATGTATATTGAAGCCCTTTGCAGTCAAATATCTGAAAACATAAAAGAGCATTTTTAATTACTATAAATATTCAATAATAACTGTGTATGTAGTGTAAATATTTTACATTCCATTGTTCTTCACATAAAAAAAGATGTTCTATGTATTTTTAAACACACACACACACACACACATATATATATATATATATATATATATATATATATATATACACTGTATATATAAATATCTATTTAAGAATAAATGGAACATATTCGCAATGGAATGTGAATTATTCATATTTCATGTTGGGTTTAGCGCTCTCGAATATACGCGGTCGGGTTAGTGCAAGTCTATGGGTGTTACTTTTTTGGCATTTTTCGCCGTCCACTGAAGTGTATGGGAGAAGTTAACGCAGTCACAATAAATTTTTAGTGTGCATCGGGTTTACGCTTGCGTGCAAACTTTTTACGTTCAACTTGTAATACGAATGCAACCCGATGCGTGCAAAAAGCCTCCGTCTAATTTATGCTGGAGTGGGCATTAAATTGCGCTCCACTCATAATCTAGTCCTTGATTGGGCTGTGTTTTCACTTAGCAGATGCAACCATTTCATATACAAAAAAAACCCTAAAGCAGCAATATCCTATACATTTTAAACCCTGCAGCTAGTATAAAAAGTATTTATAAACTCATTAGGGGAAAACTATTTAACAGTACACTGTCCATTTGAAATCACCCACTAGGCAAGTAAAATACCATCTGGATAGTAACGTAAGGTTGTAAAGCCTAATTTAATGTTGCCAGACTCCAGGCCCCAGGGCAATTCTCATATTCAGCCTGGTTGTTGTTCTGTTGCCTATTGTAACTTATAAATAACATATTTTTAGCTCTACAAATGGTCGTTATACAACGTATGCATTTTTCTCCACTACTTGATATCTAAAACTTCTGACTTTACATACATCCAAAAAGTTGCCCTCTCTCTCACTTTTATCATAACCTAAAGAACATTTTGATGAGGCTTAAAAAACATTACTCATATCCATAGGAAGACAGCCTATAAAGGTTTAACCAGTGAAGAGCTAGATTACAAGTGGATTGCTAAATTATCACGGGCTCGCAAATAGGCAAATTTGTAATGGCTGTTTAATTAAAGCGCCCATTTGGAGGCACACGATAATAAACAGCCATTAGAAGTGGATGGTTATTGCTACCGTGAACTTGCGGTAGCAATTAGCGCTCAGAAAATTAACCAGAGATCAAATCTCTGTTTAATTTTCCAAAAGTGCCCCAAATGTTCTCAAAACAGAGGGCATTGTAATTTTTTTTTATATAAAAACCCCATAAATTATGCTTACCAGATAATTTAATTTCCTTCTGTATAAGGAGAGTCCACAGCTTCATTCCATACTTTTGGGAAATACTGAACCTGGCGCCCAGGAGGAGGCAAAGACACCCCAGCCAAAGGCTTAAATGCCTCTCCCACTTCCCCTATCCCCCAGTCATTCTGCAGAGGGAACATGGAACAGTAGGAGAAATATCAGGGTATAACAGGTGCCAGAAGAAAAACATAATTTAGGGGGCCGCCCATCGGAGAAACATGGGTGGGAGTCGTGGACTCTCCTTTTACAGAAGGAAATTAAATTATCTGGTAAGCATAATTTATGTTTTCCTTCTTAATATAGGAAGATTTCACAGCTTTATTCCTTACTGTTGGGAAACTTATATCCAAGCACTAGAGGACACTGAATGATAACGGGAGGGACAAAAAGAGAGGTGGACCGTAATCTGAGGGCACCACAGCCTGCAAAGCCTTTTTCCCGAATGCTGCTTCAGCTGAAGCAAAAACATCAAACTTGTAAAATTTATAAAAAGTGTGTAAGGAGGACCAGGTAGCCGCCTTACAAATCTGATCCATAGAGGCCTCATTCTTAAAGGCCCAAGAGGAAGCCAACGCTCTAGTAGAATGAGCCGTAATTATCTGAGGAGGTCTATATCCTGCTGTTTCATAGGCTAAGTGGATAAGATTCATCAAGCCAAAAGATAAGGAAGTCGAAGAGACCTTCTGACCCCTATGCTTCCCAGAATATGCCACAAACAAGGAAGAAGTTTGTCTAAAATCCTTAGTAGCTTGAAGATACAAATTCAAGACACGAACCACGTCCAAATTATGAAGTAAACGTTCCTTCGAAGAAGGAGGATTAGGACACAAAGAAGGGACCACAATCTCTTGATTGATGTTGCGATCTCACATGACTTTAGGGAGAAACCCTAACTTAGTACGTAGGACAGCCTTATCTGAATGGAACACCAGATAAGGAGGCTCACATTGCAAGGCGGCAATTTCAGATACTCTGCACTCCGAAGCAATAGCAAGTAGAACAATAACTTTCCAGGAAAACAACTTAATGTCAATTTCATGCATAGGCTCAAACGGAATCTGTTGCAAAACTTTAAGAACCAGATTCAGACTCCAAGGGAGAGCCGGAGATCTGAACACAGGTCTGATCCTAATTAGAGCCTTAACAAAAGACTGAACATCTGGAGGCTCAGAGAGCCTCTTGTGCAATAAAACAGACAAGGCCGAAATATGTCCCCTCAGGGAACTGGCCGAAAGACCCTTCTCCAGCCCATCCTGGAGAAACAATAGAATCCTGGCAACCTTAACTTTATGCCAAGGAAATCTACGCTCTTCACACCAGAATAAGTAGGTTCTCCACACCTTATGATAGATGCGACAAGTAACTGGCTTAAGAGCTTGAATGAGAGTATCAATAACTCTCTCAGAAAAATCTCTCTTAGCAAGGATTAAGCGTTATATCTCCATGCAGTCAGCCTCAGAGAATCTAGATTTTGATGAACTAAAGGACCCTGTTCCATCAGATCCCTGCGACAAGGTAACTTCCATGGAAGAGAAGAAGACATCCTCACTAGATCCTTCGCAGCCACGATGGAGCAATCAGTATTACTGACGCCTTCTCCTGCTTGATGCGGGCCACTACCCGAGGAAGGAGTGGTAATGGTGGAAAAAGGTAGATTAGACTGAACCTCCAAGGCACCACTAATGCATTTATTAGCTCTGCCTGAGGATCCCTGGAACTCGATCCATATCTGGGTATCTTGGTATTGAGACAAGACGCCATAAGATCTATCTCCGGCATCACCCACATGAACCATATCTTCGCAAACATTTCAGGATGGAGAGACCATTCCCCCAGATAAAAGGATTGTCTGCTGAGAAAATCTGCTTCCCAGTTGTCCCCACCCAGAATGTGGATCGCTGACAGCAAACAGCCATGAGCCTCCGCCCACTCCAGAATCCAAGATACTTCCCTCATCGCTAGGGAGCTTTTCGTTCCCCCCTGATGGTTGATGTAAGCCACCAAAGTTATATTGTCTGATTGGATTCTGATAAACCGGGACAAACCCAAAAGAGGCCAAGCCTTCAGAGTATTGTAGATTGCTCAAAGTTCCAGAATGTGCCCTCTTGGCACCCCAAACAGCTCCCCATCCTGATAGACTCGCGTCCGTAGTAGCAATCTCCCAGGATGGTCTTAGAAAGGATGTCCCTTGGGACAGATGATCTGGACAGAGCCATCAAGAGAGTGATTCTCTCGACCGGCTGTTCAGGGAAATCTGTTGAGACAGATCCGAATGTTCACCATTCCACTGTCTCAGCATGCACAGCTGTAACGGTCTGAGATGGAACCTGGCAAAGGGAATTATGTCCATGCTGGACACCATGAGACCAAATACCTCCATACACTGAGCCACAGATGGCCTTAAGGAGGTCCGGAGGGCAAGACATGCAGAAGCTAGCTTGCACTGTCTCTGGTCAATTAGAAATATCCTCATGGATATTGAGTCTATTATAGTACCCAGGAATTCTACCTCGGTGCTTGGAATAAGAGAACTCTTCTCTAAGTTTATCTTCCATCCATGTGATCGAAGAAGTGAGAGAAGAGATACCGAATGGTCCTCCGCTAGACGAAAGGATGGTGCTTGATCCAGAATTTCGTCCAAGTAGGGAGCTACTGCTATACCTTGGGTTCTGGTGACAGCCAGGAGAGACCCTAGAACCTTAAAGATTCTTGGGGCAGTAGCTAGACCAAACGGAAGAGCAATGAACTGGAAGTGCTGATCCAGAAACGCAAACCTTAGGAACTGGAATTGGTCCCTGTGGATTGGAACATGAAGGTAGGCATCCTTCAGATCTATAGTGGTCATGAACTGTCCTTCCTGAACTAGAGGAAGAATGGACCTTATTGTCTCCATCTTGAATGAGGTGACATTTAGAAACTTGTTTAAGCACTTTAGGTCCAGAATCGGGAGGAAAGGTCCCTTCTTCTTTGGGACCACAAATTGGTTTGAGTAGTATCCCAAACCTCTTTCTGCTATAGGAACTGGGACAATGACCCCTAAGGAGGCCAGATCCCACACACACCCCAGAAAGGCTTCACTCTTTTCTGGTTTTGAAGACAGGCTTGAGAGGAGAAATCTGCCCTTGGGGGGATGAGATTTGAAACCTATTTTGCATCCCTGAGCTATGACCTCCAGGACCTACGGATCCTGCACGTCCCTGGACCAGTTCTGGATCGGGGGCCGCCCCTTCATGCCGACTTTTCGACGGGCTTCTATCAGGGTTTTTTCCCTGCTTTGTTTGCCATGTGCTGCTGGCAGCCATTTTACTTACCTCTTACTGAATCTGGTGCAGAGTGTCTGATGCTGCTCATTTCCTGCACGGCCTCTTATGGCCGGACTGGTGTACATCATCCGTGTGAGACAGGTTGCAGTCTCAGTATTATTATTATTTAAAGGCCCTCTGTTCAGTATGCTTTGCCCTTGCGTTGTCTCAGACCTGTTTGTGAGTTCCTGTTCCTGTGTATTACCTGGCTGTCTGATGTCCCTCCTGGTTCCTGACTTGGCTCGTCTGACTACTCGCTTTGGCTCCTGACTCGGCTCGTCTGACTACCAGCTCTGGCTTTGACTCCTGGCTTGTTATTTGACTTGTGGACTTTTTATTATTTCTTTATTAATAAAGGTGTGATTATTTTTGCACTTCTCGTCTCAGTCTGATTCCTGGCACCCAGACATTATGCAAGGGCCATGAATCCTGATCTTGTTAATAATCCAACTTTACCTTGGATCAATTTGCACTAACCCTGCTGACTCGCACTGCACATTTGGACCAGAGTGTCTCACAAGTTATGGCTGCTCCTGTTTCCGCTGCTGCACCTAGTCCTAACAGGAGCATGTTCGGTTCTGCATCTCTACCTCAGCGATATGGAGGCGATCCTATTCAGTGCAGACGGTTTTTGAAAAAGGTTGGCATTTACTTTGAGATGTTACCTCAGGCCTTTCCTTCTGACAGAGCCAAGGTGGGATTTCTCATTTCATTACTCTCTGACACAGCTCTTGCCCTGGCTAATCCCTTGTGGGAGACTAATAAACCTGTGATTTCAAATTACCCTGAATTTGTGGCCTCCTTTCGAAGGGTTTTTGATGTTTCGGCTCACTCCTCCTCTGCTGCTATACGACTCATGTCTATTCAGCAAGGTACGAGATCTGTTGAGCAGTGTGCCACTGAGTTCCATACGCTTGCCACAGAGGTAGGTTGGAACAATGAAGCCCTTGTTGCCACCTTCTTTCATGGGCTCTCTGATGCGATTAAAGACGAAGTTACTGCCAGAGATTTACCAGAGGATCTCGAGGCATTGGTGTCTTTTTTAATCCTAATTGACATCAGACTAAGTGAGATGCCCTCTTTCAAGGAGCGCTTGCGGAAGCCTCCTGTTCGGTTGTCTCCTACGCGTTTGTTCCCACTCATGCCTCCCTCTCCTCCCATGCCTTCTGTTCCCGAGTCACCAGGTACTGCTGAGCCGATGCAGTTGGGATTCACGCATCTCTCCGCAGTGGAGAGGGCCTTAGGAGGAGGGGCTCTGCTGCTATTGTGGGTTATAGGGCCACCTTTTAAAGTCTTGTCCTACACGGCCGGGAAACGCTTGCACCGAAGGTCCGGTCGGATGCAGACCTTGGGTGGTTTATCCTCGTCCCCGGAACCGCTAAAGGAGAAACCTTTGGTCACGGTTGTCCTTTCCTGGGTGGACTCCTCCATAGTCACCCAGGCTCTTGTTGACTCCAGTGCTGCGGGCTATTTCATTGACAGTGCTTTTGTATCAAAGCACTCCATTCCTGTATTGCCTCGGCCCGTTCCGCTTGCTATTGAGGCCATTGATGGCAGGCCCCTTCAGCCCGCACACATTTCTCACGAAACCGCTCCGTTACCCATGGCTGTTGGGTCTCTCCATTTTGAAACCCTCCAGTTCCAGGTGATAAACTCTGCATTTTCCGGTTGTTCTGGGTTATCCCTGGCTCCAAAAGCACAATCCCAGTCTCGACTGGCGCAGGTCTGAAATTTTGCTGTGGTCCCCGCAATGGATCTCCACTTGTCTTCGGAAACCAGTCAAAGTCTTGTGCACTTTTTCGGTATCTAAATTGCCAGAGGAGTACCGAGAGTTCCTAGACGTTTTTGACAAGGTGTGTGCCGGTATGTTGCCTCCTCACCGGTCTTACGATTGTGCCATAGACCTGCAACCCGGAGCCATTCCTCTTTGGGGCCAGGTTTACCCTCTGTCTGTTGCGGAGAATTGTGCTATGGAGGAGTATGTTGCCGATGCTCTGTCATGGGGGATCATCCGCAAATCCTGCTCTCCTGCAGGGGCTGGCTTCTTCTTGAATGCATCGATTATAGGGGTCTTAATCGTCTTACCATTAAGAATGCTTACCCTATTCCGCTCATTACGGAACTCTTTGACCGCCTCAAGTGAGCTATGGTCTTTTCTAAACTTGATTTGAGAGGAGCATACAATCTCGTTAGGATTAAGGAGGGCCACAAATGGAAAACAGCATTTAACAACAGGAGCGGGCATTATGAGTATCTTGTAATGCCCTTTGGCCTATGTAATGCTCCAGCTGTTTCCAGGAATTTATTAATGATGTCCTACGAGATATGTTGCAACAGTGTGTGTTGTGGTGTACTTAGATGATATCCTCATACACTCACCCACTTTTGAGGCTCATCATTCTGATGTTACATGGGTACTTCAGAGATTACGTGAGAACGGCCTGTTTTGTAAACTCGAGAAATGTGAGTTCCATAAAACTCAAGTAACCTTCCTAGGTTATGTAATCTCCGTTGCAGGGTTCTCCATGGATCCTGACAAGTTGTCTGCAGTCCTGCAGTGGCCTCGCCCAGTTAGTCTTCGCTCTATTCAACGTTTTTTGGGCTTTGCCAATTACTATAGGAAATTTATTAAAAACTTTTCTTCCTTGGTCAAACCTATCACTGACATGACCCGTAAGGAGAATGATCCACTCCATTGGTCACCTACTGCCAATAAGGTTTTTGAGAGTCTTAAGACTGCCTTTGCTGCCACTCCAGTTCTGGCTCATCCTAACCCTGTCCTGCCTTTCATTCTTGAGGTTGATTTGTCAGAGACTGGAGTAGGTGCCCTCTTGTCTCAACGTCCTACTCCTGACGGTTCATTGCATCCGTGCGGTTTCTTCTCTAAGAAATTGTCTATGGCGGAGTGAAATTATGAAATTGGCGACAGGGAATTACTGGCCATAATTTTGGCACTCAAGGAATAGAGGCGCCTTCTTGAGGGTACTAGCGTACCAGTGCTCATTTTTACTGACCACAAGAATTTGACTTATCTATCCGAAGCAAAACGTTTGTCGCCCCGACAGGCCAGATGGGCGCTATTTTTGTCTCGGTTTCATTATGTGGTCTCCTACCTGCCTGGTAGTAAGTATTTTATGGCTGATGCCTCTCTCAACAATTTTCGCCTCTGTCCAAATAGGAGTCTGTACCTATTCCAGTTATACCTCCTGACCATAATTTGGCTACCATACTTACTAATTTGACTTCTCCCTTGGGGGAGGAGATCCTGGCTGCACAAACCAATGCACCTTCTGAGAAACCTAGTGGTAAGTGCTTTTTTCCTGAGAATCTTCGAACTAAACTATTGCACACTTACCACTATCCTAAAGCCGCAGGTCACCCAGGAAAGAACCAAATGACTAAGTCTGTCACTCGACAATTCTGGTGGCCAGGTCTTCGTTCTGATGTTGCTGCGTATGTTGCCTCCTGATCAGTCTGTGCACAGAATAAGACCCCTCGACGTCTTCCTGTGGGTCTTCTTCAACATATTACTAATGGTGAGCGTCCTTGGACACCTATTTCCATGGACTTCATTGTCGAGCTCCTTGTTTCCAATGGCAATACTGTTATCCTAATGGTGTTTGACTGTTTTTCTAAAATGTCACATTGCATTTCCTTGAAGAAGCTGCCTACCGCTCAGGTACTTGCTTAAATTTTTGCAAGGGAGGTCTTCCATTTACATGGGTTACCCAAGGAGATAGTCTCTGCCTGGGGTAGCCAGTTTGTCTCCAGATTTTGGTGTTCCTTTTGTGCTCAAATGGGGATCCAGCTTTCATTCTCCTCAGCATATCACCCTCAATCCAATGGGGCTGCAGAACGGTCTAATCAAGCTCTGGCACAGTTCCTCCTTTGCTATGTCTCAGATCACCACAATAATTGGTCTGAACTGTTACCTTGGGCAGAGGTTGCTCGTAATAGTGCTATTAATGCACGAATTATGGGTTCCAACCATCCTTGTTGCCCGATTCATTCATGTCTCAGGGTATTCCGACTTTGGAGGAGCATTTCCGGCAACTCCGTTCAAGGTGGGTGCAGATTCAGATTCATCGTTCTATGCAGCGCCAAAAGTTCCAGGCTGATTGTAGGCGTCTGTCCGTGCCTTCCTAGCAGGTTGGTGAGAGGGTTTGTCTGTCCTCCCACAACTTGAACCTTCGGGTGCCTTCCAATAAATTGGCTCCCCATTATGTTGGTCCTTTTCGAATACTCTGATGGGTCAATCCTGTGGCCTACGCTCTTGACCTTCCTCCTACAATGCGCGTCTCCAATGTTTTTCATGTCTCCCTCTTGAAACCATTGGTTTGTAATCGGTTTACTACTGTGTTGCCTTGTCCTCGTCCTATCTCTGTTGACAACCATGAAGAATATGAGGTCAGCAGCATTATTGACTCTCATATGTCCAGGGGTCGCGTACAGTATTTGGTTCACTGGAGGGGCTATGGTCCGGAGGAGCGTTCATGGGTTCCCTCCTCTGATGTTCATGCTTCTGCCCTCCTCCGTGCCTTCCATGCCATTGCCCCAATAAGCCTTTTGTCCTCCCGCAGGGGAGGGGTCGTTGAGGGGAGGGTACTGTCAGGGTTTTTTCCCTGCTTTGTTTGCCATGTGCTGCTGGCAGCCATTTTACTTACCTCTTACTGAATCTGGTGCAGAGTGTCTGATGCTGCTCATTTCCTGCACGCCCTCTTCTGGCCAGACTGGTGTACATCCTCCGAGACAGGTTGCAGTCTCAGTATTGTGATGTCATCACTTATTATTTAAAGGGCCTCTGTTCAGTATGCTTTGCCCTTGTGTTGTCTCAGACCTGTTTGTGAGTTCCTGTTCCTGTGTATTACCTGGCTGTCTGACGTTCCTCCCGGTTCCTGACTCGGCTCGTCTGAGTACTCGCTTTGGCTCCTGACTCGGCTTGTCTGACTACCAGCTCTGGCTTTGACTCCTGGCTTGTTATTTGACTTGTGGACTAATTATTATTTCTTTGTTATTAATAAAGGTGTGATTATTTTTGCACTTCTCGTCTCAATCTGATTCCTGGCACCCTGACAGCTTCTTGTTCTGCTTGGATTTATTCCAGGATTGAGCGAGCTTCAGGCGAATAATCTGCATATTTGCATCACAGATAAAAGAATTAGCAATTCTCAAAGCCTTAATTCTTTCTTGGATAACATGAAGGGGACTCCACCTGGATCAAATTCGCTAAGTAGTTGCACCAGTAGGCCGCAGCTCCAGCAACCGAGGCCACTGCCTGTATGCTGAAACATTTTTCTGAGAAAGGTTTCCATCTTCTTATCCATCGGCTCTCTGAAAGACAAGCTATTCTCAAGAGGGATAGTAGTATGCTTAGCTAACGTGGAGATGGCGCCATCCACCTTAGGGACTGAACTCCACAACTCCAGTTGAGAGTCCGGGACCGGGAATAATTTTTTAAAGGCAGACGAAGGGGAAAAGGAAGATCCAATTCTATCCCACTCGTTTTTAATAATGTTCACCATTTTTACAGGTACAGGAAAAGTTAGCGGTGCTACCCTATACACTCTGTCTAATTTAGGGATTATTATTATTATTATTATTATCGGTTATTTGAAGAGCGCCAATAGATTCCGCAGCGCTATTAACAAAGACGGAGTACAACAAAACAATTATAGGGATCAAATGGGTAGAGGGCCCTGCCAAGAGTTGCAATGTTGTAGTCAGCTCTTGAGAAGGTAATCAACAAACAGCTGGACTCTTAGGCTTACATGCTAAGGGGGTTCAGGGGATAGCAATGAAGGAGAGGAACTGGTATAAAGAAAGGTTAGCGTAGGTTGTATGCATCCCTGAACAGTAGAGTCTTTAGGGAGCACTTGAAGCTTTTAAAACTAGGAGAGTCTTGTGGAGCGAGGCAGAGAGTTCCACAAGATGGGAGCCAGTCTGGAGAAGTCCTGTAAATGGGAGTGTGATGAGGTGACAAGAGAGGAGGAGAGTAGGAGGTCGTGAGCAGAGCGAAGGGGACACGAGGGAGAGTATCTGGAGACAAGGTCTGAGCTATAGGGATCAAGGGTTCATCAGGCAACTTGGCCTCTGGAACTTCTAATGTTGACAGAACCTCCTTTAGAAGAAAACATAAGTCTTCAATTTTAAATCTAAAGGCTGGCACCTCCGCAGCCGGAGGCCTAGAGGTAGCAGACTCTGATCCAGAAATTTCACCCTCTGAAGACTCAGAGTGTGACCCATCCTGGGACACTTGAAAGGCAGACAAATCAAGTAAATGACTGGATGTCCCCTGGACCGGAGAGCTATGTTTAACCTTTCGTTTGCGCTTAGCAGGGCAAGGTAAAGCACTAAGAGCCTCAGACACCACAGTTTTTAACTGCCCGGTGAAGTCCGATGGTAAAAGGCTCCGAACGTGCTACGGGAAGCTGCATGTGACAATGGAGATGGCTGATGCACCTCACAGGACGGCGATACATAATAACCTTGTTGATGCATATGGAACATAGTTGAGATTGCAGGCACACCAAGGCCTCCTCACAGTATAAGCAGGTATTACTAGTAGGATACAAATAGATTAACTTTTTTTTTTTTTTACAAAATGGCACCTTTATACCCCCAATGACTGGGGCACTCACCACCTCCTAGACCCAGGCAATCAGAAAAGAAGCGACCTCTCCGACAGCTAGCTCAGGAAATAGAAAACGAAAGTGTGACCGCACCTGGTCACGTGGTGCGCAAGTCAGGACTGCCCCTGCTATGAGAAAAAGCGCACCAAGCTACAAGCTGGGCAGCGTTCAAAGTAAAAGTAAAAACCTGTATGTTCCGTTACCCCATAACAACAGTCTATGAGCCCAAAAAAGCAAAAATAAATCTCACACATAAAGCAGCATAAAATTAAAGTAACACATTTGTTTATTGCCCACTGTTCAATAACCTCCCTCAGGAGATATTAACCCATGATTCTATAAAGATAAAAGGAGTCACACTGTGACCCTGTCTTCAGCAATTTCAACATAAGTAAAAATTGAAACGATCTTCCCAGAATCCATGCTGTGGAACAGAAGGAGCTGTTAGCAGGCAGTCTGGATGGGTTCGCAGGAAGACTCTCCCTGCATCTCCAGACTCTAACTTTTGTTAATGCTCTCACTGAGAGGCTGACAAGACTACTTAAAACTCCAGTTCCATATTGAAAGGCATATACCCCTCCTGAGGAACAACTCCCAAATCTTTTGACACTTTTCTGCCATCCTCCTGTGATGAAAGGCAAAGAATGACTGGGGGATAGGGTAAGTGGGAGAGGTATTTGAAGCCTTTGGCTGGGATGTCTTTGCTTCCTCCTGGTGGCCAGGTGCAGTATTTCCCAACAGTAAGGAATTAAGCTGTGAACTCTCCTTATATTAGGAAGGAAATATATCTTCTTTTTTTTTTATAAAAACTAACTGCAGTATACAGTTTTTGGGGTCTAAAGTTGGGGGGAGTGGAGTGTTATTAACATGTATATATGTATTTCAGCATATACATATATATTTATATTTGCTGCCTGACTTACCCCCTTCGCTGCATGAGTTTCTGAGCCTATGGAAACACGCTCCTGTGAGCGAAATACTTCCTAGCAATGCAAACACAAGCTTGCATTGCTGTTAACTTGTAATATCATGCACCGGTATTACAAAGAAGAGCGCGAATATAGATTTATTGAATGCAATATTTAGCGTTCCACTTGTAATCTGGCCCTAAATCTATAATGAGGTGTGTTTACAGCATTCCCCTTTTCTCAAGCAAATGGTGAGAGGAGGAGTGTTGATTGTGTGATAAAAGCTGTTTGCCAAGAGCTTTGAGTATTAGGAATCACATCACAGGTGCATACTGTACACATTTCCCACCTGCTACTGGATTTTATTATTGAACTAACAAGTAAAAGGTTTACTATGCACAACTGTAATTAAAATCCCAAATATTGTCAGGTCAGAATGTGTTTCACTCCTTTGCAACCAGTGCGGATATAAATGCATCTCTTTAACAGCTTTTTCTGGAAGTCAAGGGGTTAACCCAAACACTCCCTTAGTCACTAATGATATGGCAAAATGAGGCACACGAGATGATGAATATGACATTATAAACAGAATTTAATGACGTAGTTGCTCACAGGCATACAAACCACACTGTCCTTCCTGTGTAAAGTATCATCTCAAACAGACCTACAGCTGAGCTAATGGGTTTGGATGACTGGGGAAGAACTGCTGAATGTGGGAGCAGAATGTAGATCAGCAGGGAATGTGAATGAGAAAGGATCCTCTCAATTTACTTTGCTCTTTGCTTTGTGTATGCAGAAAGCACAAAGGGTTAACAGCAGCAGCTGGGTTTGCAGCCAGTACACAAATCGCACATCTTTTATTGATGATACCTTTTAAAAAGTTCATGGGCTTGAAACAAGATAAAAGAAGATTATTGATGCTCTTGCAGAAAAATGCATATTATGTTTTAAAAACAACCAGAGCGTGCGAATACATCACTGGAGAGATGTTATATAAAATATTTTCCCAAAGCCCCTGCGCTGGTTTCTTCTTAGCTGGCAGTAATAAAGGGAAAATGGCAGGAATGAAAACTCATTTTCTGTGACCCTCTGCTTAAAGTGAATGTAAACTCAGCCTTCGTTCTAAACAGCAGTCTATCAAATATAAAAAAAAAACCTGAGTTTCATTCATCAAATTTAAATTTTCTAAATGTATACCTTTATTTTCATAAATTTATATCAATTTGCGGCTAAACCGTCCTCCGCCCGGCATTCGTGCTCTTTTGCTCATCTTTTTGATTGATTTCTTAATAGCCAATAACGGCTCTAACCACGGGGGGACCCACCCTCTTCTCATTACGTAATATGCGTTCGTCTTTGGTGCCGAGCTAATCTACTGTAAGCTCGTGCACATTTCGCGCATGCGCAATACTAATAAACACGGCTAGCGTTACATTCTTATATGGATTCCTTTCATTTCCTATACAGCGTAAACAAGACTAAAGCATGCGCAATGTAAAATAGACACGGGAGCGCGCAGTGCCTATACGTAATCAGCGGGTGGGACTGCTGTTTACGTAATATGGATGAAAAGTAGGAAGCAGTGAGTGGGAGGAGCGGGTAAGCGAATGAGCGATATGCAATATTTAAAATAAAAAATAAAATACACATTTTATTAGAAATTTATTGCGGCGGTATGCTTAATCTCAGTAATGACTACAAAACTAGATTACACAAAACGGAAAAATTGACATTCACTTTAAAAGCACTTAGCTCTAACTGTATCACATACAAGACCATTTGAAATAAGACGACATTCCCAGTAATTATATTTATAAGAAAGCTGATTTTAGTTGTGATAGCTCATGAGCTTTGTGTTTCTCCAATATTATTACAATAGATAGAAAATCTCAAAGGTATAAAGTGACACAAAAAGCGCGGTGAAGCAGTTACAACAATTGATCCGTTTTTAATGTAACAAAATGAGAATTACATCATTACATACAGATTAATTAAAATAATATGAGCTAGAATACAAGTGGCGTGCTCTTTAGCGTTTTTGCTCATGCACAAACACCGCTAGAGGTAAACTTTTTCTTAATATTTATACAATTTTTTTAATTAGTGTATATATAAGTGTAACACTTTAATGTATTAATGATGTGTTTGGTGCAAATTTTTCTTGAGCCTTTACGCAAGGTCTTCAGTCACGCTAACCAGAAGAGCATAAATGTAGTTTGTGCTCGTGCGGTCTTGTTTACTTTTAACTTGTAATACGCGCGCAAGTTTACGAGGTTGTGATATTTTTATATCGTGAGCACTAACGTTAGCGTGACACTTGTAATCTAGCCCTATATTTGCCCTTGATGTTTGAACATCAAACTTGTTTTATAAAAAAAAGCAGCACATCTTTACTCAACAAGTAATTAAAGGGACATTAGCAGATGATAAATGTTAAAGGGACAGTATACATTGTAATATAAAATGCTTAATTATGTATAGTAAAAGAATGATTATTTATTTTGGCTGCGTTGCCTCTTGCCTGTAATTTAAATCTGAAAAATATCCTGAAAACAGAAAGAGCACATGGCAGGTTTTACAAGTTTAACTTCTATACATATATCTCCCTAATTTAGACCTAAACTACAAGTGGAGCAATACATTTTTATCACTCATAAGCGATAACTGCGCTCTAGGGAAAAAAATAGCGCTCCCAGGTTAGTGATGATATTACAAGTTGAGAATAAAAATACAGCACTCGAGCGAAAGACTCAGGCCTGCTAATTTCAGGACTTCCTATGTCGCCACCGCGCCAACTCCCTCATCCCATAGACTTGTATGAAGCGTGCTATTTTTATTACATGCTAACCCAAAACTGTGCTAGATCAACTGCTCTAAAGCCGAAGCTGCGTTAGCAATACTTCAAATTCCAATGTTCTTTTTATTTTAAATAGATATTTCTCTAATTTTAGTATTTTTTGCTAAATATATATCTATACCTATATATCTATATGGGTATACACAGACATAGATTGATAGATATAGAGATAGATTGATATTTTATATATAGAAATATGTATTTTAAATAAATCTAAGTGACGAACATAGGCAATTTCAAGTATAAAAAATAAAATTAAAACATTTTTATTAAAAGTGATTAAAATGATAATGCATGTTTCAAGGTATTTGATTGGAAAGGACTCAAAAGTGTGCATATACGTTTCTATATGTATCTTTCCTAATACCATATACCTTTTTAACCCTTTGAAACCCTTTTTCTCAATATAAATGTTATATTTGTGTTAAAAATGTGTAGATATGAGTGTAAAACCGCTTATCACGTCCTGAGCTAGCATTAGCGTGCCACTTGTAATTTGGGAATTTATGTTTGTAATCTTATCTTTTCTGCGGAAGCCAACCAATTGAGATTATTTTAACACAATGATAGTGGCAAGCTCTGTCATTTACAGTCTCAAGTCTGGGTTGGCTCTTTCAAATAAGCTAAGGGGTGGGAGGAGTTTGACAATTGATAAACAATTGCAGTAAACAAGATGAATGTTCAAATTCTGCTAATATGTTAATCTATAGGAAGTCTGCCGCAAAAATGCTGTAATCACAAGGTGCTTTCTGTCCTTTTAAAGGGACATGAAAGTAAAAATGAAATTTTCATGACTTAGATAAAGCATGCAATTTTAAAGGCACACTAAAATCAAAATTAAACTTTAATGATTCAGAAAGTTTTGTTATTGGCTGATGATGTCACATGATAGAGGGGAGGGAAAATGGAAGTAACTTTAAAATGTGTCAAATAAAATCTACTCCTCATTTGAAATTCAGACTGTTATTGCATAGTCTTTTTATTATGATTTTATTGATTATGCAATTTTGAGCGCAAGATACTTACCTGCGCTGTTGCAGCCCGCTTCTACTTGCTTGTACTGATAGAGCTTCTTTGGTCCTCTGTGGCTGTCGTAGGTCTGTGTGTGACGTCGGCTACTGCACCACAGGCTACAACAGCGCATGCGCATCAGTGGGTATGTGAACCGAGCCCCTACTTAGGTAGACGACCGTGATAGGACTTGTATATTAAATCCCCCAGTGGGTTTGGAAACACATTGATTTTACTGAGGAAATTATAGGAAAACAATGCAGACATCAAAATAGTAAGTATTTAGTTATATTTTATTATTGCATTGATCTGTCAAATGGAATTAGAGTTTCATATACCTTTAAATTTTGAGTCTCTTGTTCCTTAAATAAAATAATGTAAAAGAGATGAATGAATATATCATGTTTGGTTCCAACTGCTGTGAGTACCAGACTTTTATCAAGCTTTCCAATAGCAAAGATAAAAAAATGCAATTTCTTTCTTAAACTGGGTAAGTTGGATTTACTACAAACACCAGATCTTCCATAAGAACAAGAGGAAAGCAAATACATTTCTCAACGCAGCGAAGATAATCCTTGGAAGACATTCAATTTTGTAAACATCAGCTAAGACTTTGAAATGAGAAAGAACATTGAATTAAAGTCTTATTCTATTTAAAATATATCCATTTATTATTATTAACGCCTTAGACCCCAAGTGTTTTAATGTAGGCGAATGCAACATAGATTTAAATACATTTTAACTACATTCATAAAAATAATGTAAAATCTGGAGCAATGTTAGCTTTATGCATCATTAAAAAGCCGTCAATAACATTTTGGAGTGAGCGGTTAATGACTGTGTAAAAAGATTAATAGCCTCTCAAGGATGTGTTTGTGTAGCGAGAAATGAAGAAGGTCTCATTTGTTTTGTCCTCCCACTTAAACCTATGGAGCTAAAGATGTACTGGTGCCCAGTTGTTTTACGTCATGTAGGAACCATCAGATACCCATGATCAGAAGAAGGATCATCTTGTCCCATGACTTTCAGATGCAGATGTAGTTTTTTTGCGTAGAAACTCCCTTGATCGAATATCAGCCTAGAAATAGAGAACAGAGGAGGGTTTAACCCTTTCATCAATTAATCCTTGCACTGTAATTTTGCTTACTGGGCCTCATATTAAAAAAACTAAAACTAATTTCTTTTTTAAAAGCAGATGCAAATAAACATGTTAATATTTTTTTGCATGAAAAACAATAATTAAAACGATATATTGGTAAAATGGTAAACTAGTTTGAATATATTGCTAACAATAAAGGTGTTTGCTGCAATAAGGAAATTTATGCTTACCTGATAAATTGATTTCTTCTACGATACGAGCTGTATATATAGCGCCTCCCTTCTCTCCACCCCCAGTCATTTGACCGAAGGTATAGGAAAAGAAAAGCAAAAAGGTGCAGAGGTGACTGAAGTTTTGAAAACAAAAATATAATCTGTCTAATATGACAGGGAGGGCTGTGGACTCGTTGTATTGTAGAAGAAATCAATTTATCAGGTAAGCATAAATTTCCTTTTCTTCTACTAGATACAACGAGTCCACAGATTCATCCATACTTGTGGGATACAATACCAAAGCAACAGGACACGGATGAACGGGAGGGACAAGACAGATACCTAAACAGAAGGCACCACTGCTTGAAGAACTTTTCTCCCAAAAATAGCCTCAGAAGAAGCAAAAGTATCAAATTTGGAAAATTTGGAAAAGGTATGAAGGGAGGACCAAGCCGCAGCCTTACAAATCTGTTCAACAGAAGTATCATTTTTAAAAGCCCATGTGGAAGCTACCGCTCTAGTAGAATGAGCTGTAATTTTTTCAGGAGGCTGCTGTCCAGCAGTCTCGTATGCCAAACGAATGATGCTTTTCAGCCAAAAAGAAAGAGAGGTAGCCATAGCTTTTTGACCCCTACGCTTTCCAGAATAAACAACAAATAGAGAAGATGTTTGACAGAAATCCTTGGTCGCTTGTAAATAAAACTTCAAGGCACGAACCACGTCCAAGTTATGTAACAGACGCTCCTTCTTAGAAAAAGGATTAGGACACAGAGAAGGAACAACAATTTCCTGATTAATATTCTTATTTGAAACAACCTTAGGAAGGAATCCAGGTTTAGTATGCAAAACCACCTTATCAGAATGGAATATAAGATAAGAGAAGTCACATTGTAACGCAGAAAGCTCAGAAACTCTTCGAGCAGAAGAGATAGCAACTAAAAACAAAACTTTCCAAGATAAAAGCTTAATATCTATGGAATGCAACGGAACCCCTTGAAGAACATTGAGAACTAAATTTAAACATGGCGGAGCAACATGTTTAAACACAGGCTTGATTCTGACTAAAGCCTGACAAAAAGACTGAATGTCTGGGACATCTGCCAGACGCTTGTGTAGTAAAATTGACAAAGCAGTCCCTTTAAGGAACTAGCCGATAATCCCTTCTAAAATCCTTCATGGAGAAAGGATAAAATCCTAGGAATCCTAACCCTACTCCATGAGTAGCCCTTGGATTCGCACCAATAAATATATTTACACCATATCTTATGGTAAATTTTCCTAGTGACAGGCTTCCGAGCCTGAATCAAGGTATCAATGACCGACTCAGAGAATCCCCGCTTAGATAAAATCAAGCGTTCAATCTCCAGGCAGTCAGCTGCAGAGAATTTAGATTTGGATGTTGGAACAGACCTTGAATGAGAAGGTCCTGTTTCAGTGGCAGTTTCCACGGTAGCAGAAATGACATTTCCACTAGATCTGCATACCAAGTCCTGCGTGGCCACGCAGGCGCTATCAAGATTACCGAAGACCTCTACTGTTTGATTCTGGCAATCAGACAAGGTAGGAGAGGAAAAGGAGGAAACACATAAGCCAGGTTGAACGACCAAGGTACTGCTTGGGGATCCCTTGATCTGGACCCATAACAAGGAAGTTTGGCATTCTGACGAGATGCCATCAGATCCAATTCCGGTGTGCCCCATTGACGGATCAATGCCGCAAACACCTCCGGATGGAGCTCCTACTTCCCCGGATGAAAAGTCTGACGACTTAGAAAATCCGCTTCCCAGTTCTCTACTCCTGGGATATAGATTGCTGATAGATGGCAAGAGTGAGTCTCTGCCCATTGAATTATCTTGGAAACCTCTATCATCGCTAGAGAACACTTTGTTCCCCCTTGATGATTGATATGTGCTACAGTCGTGATATTGACCGACTGGAATCTTATGAATTTGGCCAAAGCCAACTGAGGCCACGCTTGAAGCGCGTTGAATATTGCTCTCAGTTCCAGAATATTGATTGGTAGTAGGGACTCCTCCTGAGTCCAAACACCCTGAGCCTTCAGGGAATTCCAGACTGCACCCCAGCCCAAGAGGCTGGCATCCGTTGTCACCATGACCCATGCTGGCCTGCGGAAGCACATTCCCTGGGACAAATGATCCTGTGACAATCACCAAAGAAGAGAGTCTCTGGTCTCTAGATCCAGATTTATCTGAGGAGATAAATCCACATAATCCCCATTCCACTGTCTGAGCATGCACAGCTGCAGTGGTCTGAGATGTAAGCGAGCAAACAGAACAATGTCCATTGCTGCTACCATTAACCCAATTACCTCCATACACTGCGCCACTGATGGCCGTGGAATGGACTGAAGTGCTCGGCAAGTAGTTAGGATCTTTGACTTTCTGACCTCCGTCAGAAATATTTTCATGTCTACCGAGTCTATCAGAGTTCCCAGGAATGGAACTCTTGTCAGTGGAACTAGTGAACTCTTTTGTATATTCACCTTCCACCCGTGATTTCTTAGAAAATCCAACACGATGTCCGTGTGAGATTTGGCTAGATGGTAAGTTGACGCCTGAATCAAAATATCGTCCAGATAGGGCGCCACTGCTATGCCCCACGGACTTAGAACCACCAGAAGGGACCCTGGCACCTTTGTGAAGATTCTGGGAGCTGTGGCCAACCCGAAAGGGAGGGCCACAAACTGGTAGTGTTTGTCCAAGAATGCGAACCTGAGAAACTGGTGATGATCTTTGTGGATAGGGATGTGAAGATACGCATCCTTCAAGTCCATGGTAGTCATATATTGACCCTCCTGGATCATTGGTAAAATTGTTCGTATGGTCTCCATCTTGAAAAATTTGTTTAGGCATTTGAGATCTAAAATCGGTCTAAAGGTTCCCTCTTTTTTGGGAACCACAAACAGATTTGAGTAAAACCCCTGCCCCTCTTCTAGTTTTGGAACTGGGCAGATTACCCCCATGGTATATAGGTCTTCTACACAAGAATGCCTCTCTTTTTGTCTGGTCTACAGACAAACGTGAAAGATGAAATCTCCCTCTTGGGAGAAAATCCTTGAATTTTAGGCGATACCCCTGAGTCACAATTTCTAATGCCCAGGTATCCTGAACGTCCCTTGCCCAAGCCTTAGCGAAGAGAGAAAGTCTGCCCCCTACTAGATCCGGTCCCGGTTCGGGGGCTGCCCCTTCATGCTGTCTTGGTAGCAGTAGCGGGCTTCTTGGCCTGTTTACCTTTATTCCAGGTCTGGTTAGGTCTCCAGACTGAGTTGGATTGTGCAAAGTTCCCCTCCTGCTTTGTGGCGGAGGAGGAAGTAGAGGGTCCACCTTTAAAGTTTTGAAAGGAACGAAAATTATTTTTTTTAGCCCTCATTTTAACAGTCTTGTCTTGAGGAAGGGCATGACCTTTACCTCCAGTAATGTCAGAAATGATTTCCTTTAGTTCAGGCTCGAATAGGGTCTTACCTTTAAAAGGAATAGCTAAAAGTTTAGATTTTGATGACACATCAGCAGACCAAGACTTAAGCCATAACGCTCTACGCGCTAAAATGGCAAAGCCTGCATTTTTCGCCGCTAATTTAGCCATTTGAAAAGCGGCATCGGTAATAAAAGAATTAGCTAGCTTGAGAGCCTTAATTCTATCCAAAATATCATCTAATGGGGTCTCAACCTTCAGAGACTCCTCTAGAGCCTCAAACCAAAAAGCTGCTGCAGTAGTTACTGGCACAATGCACGCTATAGGTTGTAGGAGAAAATCCTGATGAATAAACAATTTCTTTAAAAGACCCTCTAATTTTTTATCCATAGTATCTTTGAAAGCACAACTGTCCACAATAGGTATAGTTGTACGCTTAGCCAGGGTAGAAATAGCTCCCTCCACCTTAGGGACTGTCTGCCAAGAATCCCGAATAGTGTCAGATATGGGAAACATTTTCTTAAAAGTAGGAGGGGGAGAGAACGGAATGCCTGGTCTATCCCATTCCTTAGTAACAATGTCCGAAATCCTTCTAGGGACTGGAAAAGCATTAGTGTAAGTAGGGACCTCTAGATATTTATCCATTTTACACAATTTTTCTGGTCGAATTACAATAGGGTCACAATGATCCAGAGTCGCTAAAACCTCCCAGAGTAATAGGCGGAGGTGTTCAAGCTTAAACTTAAAGGCTGTCACATCTGAGTCTGTTTGAGGGAACACCTTTCCTGAGTCCGAAAGCTCTCCCTCAGACAGCAATTCCCCTACCCCCAAATCAGAACACTGTGAGGGTACATCGGAGATGGCCAATAAAGCATCAGAGGGCTCAGCATTTACTCTAATACCTGACCTACTGCGCTTACCCTGTAAACCTGGCAGTTTAGATAATACCTCTGTAAGGGTAGTAGACATAACTGTAGCCATATCTTGCAGGGTAAAAGAACTAGACACACTAGAAGTACTTGGCGTCGCTTGAGCGGGCGTTAAAGGTTGTGACACTTGGGGAGAATTGGATGGCATAACCTGATTCTCTTCAGACTGAGAATCATCCTGAGACATACTTTTATCACCTAAAATATGTTCTTTGCAAGGCCCTTTCAGTACATGAGGGACACATTTTAAGTGGGGGTTCCACAATGGCTTCTAAACACAGAGCATTTCCTCAATGTCAGACATGGTGAAACAGACTAGTAATAACCACAAAAAAGTCTTGTAAACACTTTATTTAGTGAAAGAAACAACAATTTGAAAAACGTTACTGCATCTTTAAGAGTAAAAAAGCGTACAATTTTTCCAAAACTGCTTTAAAATGTTATAATTATCACAATTTTAGCATATATGTGTCTTATCTTGCCAGCTAAGATTGCACCACAAATAAGGTATACTTAACCCTCTATGGAAAAAAAAGTTACTCAAAAACGTTATGAAAAATAAGATAGCAACCTACCTGCCCTCAGGGGTCTGATAATTCACACTATCCTTTAGTTTAGGCTAAATCTTCAGCTTAGGCTCACCGGAGCTGGAGCTTGATGCCTTTATAAGAATTTCAACTGCGCATATGAGGCGCGAAATTAGGCCCCACCCATCTATATCGATGTCTCTCTGCCTAGTAAAAACCGCTATAAAGCGGTCTAGAAACTAGCCATGTGGGTTTTTCATATTCCCAATCTAATATTGTAAGCCATGTGAAACCCTCCTGTGCCATCAAACATAAAAATGTTTCTCATAAAAACGTTATGTTGCCCCTAAGCATAAAACCGTTTTGCTAAAAACATTATGTTACCAGTGTCAACCAATTTTTAGCCCATAATATACAGGTCCCAGTAATACCCCTTCTATTACATGTAGGATTACTGCTTACCCCTTCCCTTATGGGAACTATGTCAGCCAGTTCTGAAATACCACAGTCTCTCCACAAAAAAGTGACTGAACATACCTCAATGCTTGTAGCATGAAAAACGTTCCCCACACTGAAGCTTCTCAAGTACTCATCAGCTATTCTGTGGGAACTTCTCTGGATCTTAGTGACAACTGCTAAGATCATCAGTCTCCAGGCAGAAATCTTCATCCATCTGCTGCCTGAGAAAAAATAGCACTCACCGGTACCATTTAAAATAAAAAAGTATTGCTTGAAGAAAATAAAAACTATCTTTTTAACACCTCTTTCACTTTACCTCTTCATATTACTAATACATGCAAAGAGAATGACTGGGGGTTGAGAGAAGGGATGAGCTATATATACAGCTCTGCTGTGGTGCTCTTTGCCACTTCCTGTTAGCAGGAGGATAATATCCCACAAGTAAGGATGAATCCGTGGACTCGTCGTGTCTAGTAGAAGAAATATTCAATTGTAATTCAGACCTCCCAACTGTCCCTATTTAAAAGGGACAGTTCATGATTCTGAGCTCTGTCCCTCTGAGAAAGCCATAAGTCCCTATTTGAAGAATTTCTCTAGCCCCACTTACAGAGCACACGCAACCACAAACCTCCCAGACACACCCACAGACTCCCAGCCACACCCACCAACTTCCAAGACACACCCACAATCCCAATCAATAAGCACACACTATCCCACCCCCTCCCAATATGGCTCCTCGCACAAAATGGTAACCAGCCTCCATCAGCCTACTGAGTCTCTGATACCCAGTCATAAATGTTGAGAAGTAAAGTAATTTATAATAATATGACCATCTTTCAAGCCCCTTGTTCAGTTACTGTATATTTATGTCTAGTCAAGGAGAAACCGGATATGGGAGTAGGCTTAGTTCACAATTTAGCACGGATCCATCTATAGAGTATATAGCGGTAGTGCAAATACACACAGAATGAGAATCACTCTTAAGAACAAACAACAGCTCAGTAGTTTGTTCTAAGGTGATTTTTCACCGGGGAGCAGCCTCTTTTAGCCCAATTGTAATTTTAACAGATAAGAACTTTCCTGAAGTATATCAGTTTGATCCCCCCTAGCCAGGTCAGTCCAGCCCCGAAATACCAGGCAATCCCTCTCTTAACAAGAAACATGGCAACCCCAGATGATTGTTTTGGCCTTCTTTGAGCCTCGTCATTGAGGTGCAGCCATATTCCTCTAAGCACATTGGGCAAGGAGTCCAAGTCTGTTTCCCTCCATCATACTTAGGGAGACTTTTCTATGGTCATATTAGAAATAGACAGAAAGAGAAGGACTCATTCAGAAAGCTCTTCTCTGTGAATAGCATTATGGGCTAAAAAAGGCTGCTTCCAGGAGGTAAATCACCCATAGATCAAGTTAACAAGTTATTGAGCTGTTGTTCGTTCCTGAGAGTGATTCTCTTTCTGTATGTATATAGTGATAGTGTCAATAATAAATTCTCTCCTAATGAAAGTCTTCTATGAAATAAACAAATGGGATGGGGGCGCCACATAGTGTATCATTAACCAGGGCAATGTAGCTTCGAAATATATTCACTTCAACAAAACAAATAAAAATGGTGTCTATACACAGGCTTGAGGTTCTAAGTACTCCAGCTGATTACCTCTAGTAATAGCAGCAACACTCAACAGGAACAAAGTGTTTGTAAAGATAAATTTATTTAAAAAAAAATAAAAAAAAATATATATATATATATATATATAAAGTATTAAAAAAATAAATGTGCACAGTATTTATATAATACATAAAACTGTGCCATATAAAACAAATCCAGCGACATAAATTAGCTGGTGTATTTTGAGCCTCCAGCCTGCATATAAACCACATTTTATTGGTGTTGAAATCTTTAGAACATTAGATATATTTATAGGAATACGGAAAAATAAAAGAACTCTTCCATTCACTCTGAAGATTGCTCATATAAAATAACTATATCCATGCACACAACAGTTAGCAATGTTACCGGCCAATCCGCACATGGGACATATTTTAGATTGAACGATGTAAACAGACATAGGAAGAGTAAAAAATAAAAACTGATTTTTATTTAAAGGGATATGAATCCCACAATTTTTCTTTTGTGATTCAGATAGAGTATACCATTTTAAAAACGTTTCCACTTTACTTTGATCAAATTTGTTTTGTTCCCGTGATATTTTTTGTTGAAGAGATACTTAGGTAGGCCAGAAATGGGCTGGCTCCTAAGCATATGTCCCTGCCTTTCAACAAAAGATACCAAAAAAATGAAGGGAAAAAAAATGAATTTTGGGTTTCATATCCCTTTAAATAATGGAAAAAGGGTTACAATATTTTTGTTGAACAACCCTATGTTATAAATAACAAATATGCACTTCACACCCAGAAATGGCACAGATATTTTTCACACACACATGCGTGCACACACAATAGCAGGCATGTGTTTATTATAAATGCCAATCATGTGGGAGACACTTTGCATTCTAAGTCAATAAATATGCATAGATATTTGTTGGACACAGAGAGATAGGCTTCCAAAGAACCAACTTGGCTAGAGATCTTTTGGCCTTCAAAAGCATAGCAAGCCCTAAGCAGGATAAGGCTGGTGAGGCAATTAGGAGAGGCAAACACATGCAGCCACTAATCACGGGCTGTATCCTTCTACGAAGCTTCAATATGTCTCATGTACAGGATTTTAGCTCTATGTTTTTTAACCCCTTTGCATTAATGCAAACATAACATGTCTTAACAAATGAGAAAATTTATTTTGTATTAGAATGCCCTTTAGTACAAAATAATTTCACTGAAAGATACTGGAACACTGGGCTCAACCACCCACTTAGAGGGTTATTACGAATGAATTAATAAAGTTATGCCGAGCTCTCACAAACTTATAGATTATACAAAACCCTACAGTCCTCCTCATGTTCCTATGTAAATATTCTTCCAACCACAGTAACCATAAATAAACAATAACTAACAATGCAGTTTCTCTAGCCTCCTCAAAGGCCTTTGGTACAAGCTGAATTAAACCTTTGACCTCTGAGCGAATCCTCCATTTTTTTTTAACTTTTAAGAAACCATTATCATCATGCTCAGGCCTAAGGAAGCCAGACTAAAAAGTCAGCATTGTATTAAAAAAATAGCCTGGCAGTTATATTGAAAAGAGCTCTGGCTCCATTTAATCAGAAATAGGGTACGACACCATTAGTTTATGGGGTGCTAGGCAGGGCCGTCTTTAATATTGACTGGACCCTGGGCAAAAAAATTTTTGGCCCCCCTACCCCATGCAATTTCGCTCTCCACCTCAACATCCAAAAAAACAACTAAATCAATTTTTTTTATTTTTTTTAATTATTAGCCCAGCGGTGGCTCATCCACTGCTGGGATAATCATTTAAAAAAATGAAATAAATTGCAATATGTGAAACTGGTCCTAAGCAGTACTAATAAGTAAATAAATATATAAATTCCTCCACTGTGGATTAATTTAATATTCTTTTGAATGTGATTCTGGTGTGAGGTTAGCTGGTTAAAGAGATTTAGGGCAGCCAATAGGAGCAAAGCAAGGTAAAGACTGAGGAGGAAGCATGGAGGTGCAGACAAATATAAGTTTACTGACTAGAACAGCAGAACTACTATGGGAAGCTGTAAAATCTGAGACAGAGAGAAAATAAAAACTATAAAAATAAACCTTACATTAATGTGTGAAGTATCAGCATGACACTATACATCAGCCACAGCAGCACATGTCACTTCATTATTAGGAACAAGTTCCCTCTCACCCTGCACTAGACAATGCTGCATGGGGTGGGGCGTGTGTGCACTCACTTATTCTACCCACTGACACCTTTCTACAAAGCACTGTTCCCCTAACAAACTGCAGTTAGTTGATCTTAGGGCTACAGCAGAAAGGGCAGGGCTAAGGGGCCCAGCAGACTGGATGCTGTCTGTCCAAGGCTGCATGGATACAGTGTGAGATGAGTCACACAGCCTGAAGACTGAAGAGAGCAGAGTATGCAGCTGCACAGATGCTCAAATCCTCACGTACTTGCCGCTCCAGCTTTCTGCTGCATGCGCCTACAGTCAGCCCTACCCCGAAACAATCCCCACAACCAGAGCAGTTACCTGGTAACAGTGGTATCCCCAGTAGGACCTTTTCTGATGCAGTAGGAATGGCTGGATGCCGAGTTAGGGCTTTCAGTGCTACACAGTGCACATCTAAAACAGCACGTGGCAATATATATATAAGCAGAGTACTTTTGACTGTGACAGTATTAGGACTGAATGTGTGTGTATCAAACTTTCAAAACAAACCTAATAGTTCTGAAAAAATGATACAACAATAAGTACATGACAGAGGTGATGGAATTTTATTTTGGAGGTCCATGGAATTATTGTGGTGAGATTGGTATTTCTTTTTTTGACTGCTTTTATTTTTTGCTTCATCCAGACAAAGTAATTTAGATCTAACTGTATCAAGGGAACCTAAGCCCTTTGGATGGATTTTTAGGCCTACCTATTGCGCCTGAGTTTTTTAGATTTAAGACTTTAACTCAGTATACTGCAGATAATCTTTAATTCCCTCAGTTGTCAAAGAAATCAATGGTCGATTCACAGAATTTACAGCTTTTCTTTTGAATATTGAGGGTCAGGTTGGCCTGGGGCTAAGTGAGCTCCCCAGTTATTAAATAATTAATAAATATGGATGTTATACACATTTACAAATGGAAGGTAATATGAGAAAATGTGTTAGTAAGGCTTTTCTTCACTTCAAAAGTCACAGTATGTTTAAATATGATATTTTGTGTTGTAGACAGCTGCACTGTTATAGCAGTTTTTTTTGAGTTTCAAAGATATTGTTACCAGCTGCACTGATCGCACAAATTACTTCCACTATCTCAAAGTGACTTTAAAAAAGAAAAATTACTTCAAGATTCTTGCCAAGTTGAATGTAATCTTTTCCACTTTCATTCCCCATACTCTGCAAACAACAAATTCTCTCTTCAAACATACAGAAATATTGATAAGAACTACAAATCTAGATTTTTTTTTTTTTGTAGAAACAAAGACTATAACATTACACAATAACACACGAGACTAGATCCTATGGCCCCAATTTATCAAGGTCTGTCGGACCTGATCTGACAGTGTGGATCAGGTCCGACAGACCTCGCTGAATACGGCGAGCAATACGCTCGCCGTATTCAGCATTGCACCAGCAGCTCACAAGAGCTGCTGGTGCAACGCCGCCCCCTGCAGATTGGCCGCCAGCAGGGGCGTGTCAATCAACCCGATCGTACTCGATCGGGTTGATTTCCGGCAATGTCTGTCCGCCTGCTCAGAGGTAAAAAGTATATTAATATAACAGTTATGGTTATGCAAAACTGGGGATTGGGTAATATAGGCAGTTGTTGGCTAAAGAGACAATACCCAAATGTGTTATTTTTCTAGTCAGCTTTACAGATATTCTGCATCACTTTAAAGTGATTCAAAATTTGGGTACCATGACCCATTAAATGCAAGACTGGGAGCTAGCTTTACACATCAGTAAGCTAATCATAAGAGTTATATACAGTGTATATAAAAACTCTACACACCCCTGTTAAAATGCCAGGTGATGTAAAAAAATGAGACAAAGATAAATCATTTCAGAACTTTTTCCACCTTTAATGTGACCTATAAACTGTACAATTCAATTGAAAAACAAACTGAAATCTAAAGGGAAATAATAAAAAAAATAAAATTAATATGGTTGCATACGTGTGAACACCCTTAAACTAATACTTTATTGAAGCACCTTTTGATCTTATTACAACACTCAGTCTTTTTGGGTATGAGTTTTTTAGCATGGCACATCTTGACTTGTCAAGATTTGCCGACTCTTCTTTGCAAAAACACTCTAAATCTGTCAGAATGCGAGGGCATCTCCTGTGCACAGCCCTCTTCAGATCACCCCACAGATTTTTAATTGGATTCAGGTCTGGGCTCTGGCTGGGCCATCCCAAAACTTTAATCTTCTTCTGGTGAAGCCATTCCTTTGTTGATTTGGATGTATGCTTTTGGTCGTTGTCATGCTGAAAGATGAAGTTCCTCTTCATGTTCAGCTTTCTAGCAGAAGCTTGCAGGTTTTCAACCAATATTATCTGGTATTTGGAACTGTTCATTATTACCTCTACCTTGACTAAGGCCCCAGTTTCAGCTTAAGAAAAACAGTCCCAAGGTGTTCTTTTGGTGATATGCAGTGTTGTTTTTGCGCCAAACATATCTTTTGGAAATATGGCCAAAAAGTTCAACTTTGGTTTCCTCAGACCAGAACACCTTTTGCAACATGCTTTTGAGAAAATTCAGATGTGCTTTTGCAAAATTTAGCCGGGCTTGGATGTTTTTTTTTTGTAAGAAAACATAATTTATGCTTACCTGATAAATTTATTTCTCTTGTAGTGTATCCAGTCCACGGATCATCCATTACTTGTGGGATATTCTCCTTCCCAACAGGAAGTTGCAAGAGGATCACCCACAGCAGAGCTGCTATATAGCTCCTCCCCTCACTGCCATATCCAGTCATTCGACCGAAACAAGACGAGAAAGGAGAAACCATAGGGTGCAGTGGTGACTGTAGTTTAATTAAAATTTAGACCTGCCTTAAAAGGACAGGGCGGGCCGTGGACTGGATACACTACAAGAGAAATAAATTTATCAGGTAAGCATAAATTATGTTTTCTCTTGTTAAGTGTATCCAGTCCACGGATCATCCATTACTTGTGGGATACCAATACCAAAGCTAAAGTACACGGATGATGGGAGGGACAAGGCAGGAACTTAAATGGAAGGAACCACTGCCTGTAGAACCTGTCTCCCAAAAACAGCCTCCAAAGAAGCAAAAGTGTCAAATTTGTAAAATTTTGAAAAGGTGTGAAGCGAAGACCAAGTCGCAGCCTTGCAAATCTGTTCAACAGAGGCCTCATTTTTAAAGGCCCAGGTGGAAGCCACATCTCTAGTAGAATGAGCTGTAATCCTTCAGGGGGCTGCTGTCCAGCAGTCTCATAGGCTAAGCGTATTATGCTCCGAAGCCAAAAGGAGAGAGAGGTTGTTGAAGCTTTTTGACCTCTCCTCTGTCCAGAGTAAACGACAAACAGGGCAGATGTTTGACGAAAATCTTTAGTAGCCTGTAAGTAAAACTTCAAGGCACGGACTACGTCCAGATTATGCAAAAGACGTTCCTTCTTTGAAGAAGGATTAGGACACAATGATGGAACAACAATCTCTTGATTGATATTCCTGTTAGAAACCACCTTAGGTAAAAACCCAGGTTTGGTACGCAGAACTACCTTGTCTGAATGAAAAATCAGATAAGGAGAATCACAATGTAAGGCAGATAACTCAGAGACTCTTCGAGCCGAGGAAATAGCCATCAAAAACAGAACTTTCCGAGATAAAAGTTTAATATCAATGGAATGAAGGGGTTCAAACGGAACTCCCTGAAGAACTTTAAGAACCAAGTTTAAGCTCCACGGGGGAGCAACAGTTTTAAACACAGGTTTAATCCTAACCAAAGCCTGACAAAATGCCTGGACGTCTGGAACTTCTGCCAGACGCTTGTGCAAAAGAATAGACAGAGCAGAGATCTGTCCTTTTAAAGAACTAGCTGATAAGCCTTTGTCCAAACCCTCTTGGAGAAAGGACAATATCCTAGGAATCCTAACCTTATTCCATGAGTAACTCTTGGATTCACACCAATAAAGATATTTACGCCATATCTTATGGTAGATTTTCCTGGTGACAGGCTTCCGAGCCTGTATTAAGGTATCAATGACTGACTCGGAGAAGCCACGCCTTGATAGAATCAAGCGTTCAATCTCCATGCAGTAAGTCTCAGAGAAATTAGATTTGGATGATTGAAAGGACCTCGTATTAGAAGGTCCTGCCTCAGAGGCAGAGTCCATGGTGGAAGAGATGACATGTCCACTAGGTCTGCATACCAGGTCCTGCGTGGCCACGCAGGCGCTATTAGAATCACTGATGCTCTCTCCTGTTTGATTTTGGCAATCAGTCGAGGGAGCAGAGGAAACGGTGGAAACACATAGGCCAGGTTGAAGAACCAAGGAGCTGCTAGAGCATCTATCAGCGTTGCTCCCGGGTCCCTGGACCTGGATCCGTAACAAGGAAGCTTGGCGTTCTGGCGAGACGCCATGAGATCCAGTTCTGGTTTGCCCCAACGATGGACCAGTTGAGCAAACACCTCCCCCGGATGAAAATCTGACGACTTAGAAAATCCGCCTCCCAGTTTGAATTATCTTTGAGACTTCTAACATCGCTAGGGAACTCCTGGTTCCCCCTTGATGGTTGATGTAAGCCACAGTCGTGATGTTGTCCGACTGAAATCTGATGAACCTCAGTGTTGCTAACTGAGGCCAAGCTAGAAGAGCATTGAATATTGCTCTTAACTCCAGAATATTTATTGGGAGGAGTTTCTCCTCCTGAGTCCACGATCCCTGAGCCTTCAGGGAGTTCCAGACTGTGCCCCAACCTAGAAGGCTGGCATCTGTTGTTACAATCGTCCAATCTGGCCTGCGAAAGGTCATACCCTTGGACAGATGGACCAGAGAAAGCCACCAGAGAAGAGAATCTCTGGTCTCTTGATCCAGATTTAGTAGAGGGGACAAATCTGAGTAATCCCCATTCCACTGACTTAGCATGCATAATTGCAGCGGTCTGAGATGCAGGCGCGCAAATGGCACTATGTCCATTGTCGCTACCATTAAGCCGATTACTTCCATGCACTGAGCCACTGACGGGCGTGGAATGGAATGAAGGACACGGCAAGCATTTAGAAGTTTTGATAACCTGGACTCCGTCAGGTATATTTTCATCTCTACAGAATCTATAAGAGTCCCTAGGAAGGAGACTCTTGTGAGTGGTGATAGAGAACTCTTTTCCACGTTCACTTTCCACCCATGCGACCTCAGAAATGCCAGAACTATCTCTGTATGAGACTTGGCAATTTGAAAGCTTGACGCCTGTATCAGGATGTCGTCTAGATACGGAGCCACCGCTATGCCTCGCGGTCTTAGAACCGCTAGAAGTGAGCCCAGAACCTTTGTAAAAATTCTCGGGGCAGTGGCCAACCCGAAGGGAAGAGCTACAAATTGGTAATGCCTGTCCAGAAAGGCAAACCTTAGGAACCTATGATGATCTTTGTGAATCGGTATGTGAAGGTAGGCATCCTTTAAGTCCACTGTGGTCATGTACTGACCCTCTTGGATCATGGGTAGGATGGTCCGAATAGTTTCCATTTTGAATGATGGAACTCTGAGAAATTTGTTTAAGATCTTTAGATCCAAGATTGGTCTGAAGGTTCCCTCTTTCTTGGGAACCACAAACACATTTGAATAAAATCCCTGTCCTTGTTCCGTCTGCGGAACTGGATGGATCACTCCCATTACTAGGAGGTCTTGCACACAGCTTAGGAATGCCTCTTTCTTTATCTGGTTTGCTGATAACCTTGAAAGATGAAATCTCCCTTGTGGAGGAGAATCTTTGAAGTCCAGAAGATATCCCTGAGATATGATCTCCAACGCCCAGGGATCCTGAACATCTCTTGCCCACGCCTGGGCGAAGAGAGAAAGTCTGCCCCCCACTAGATCCGTTTCCGGATAGGGGGCCGTTCCTTCATGCTGTCTTGGGGGCAGCAGCAGGCTTTCTGGCCTGCTTGCCCTTGTTCCAAGACTGGTTAGGTTTCCAGGCCTGTCTGGAATGAGCAACAGTTCCCTCTTGTTTTGAAGCGGAGGAAGTTGATGCTGCTCCTGCCTTGAAATTTCAAAAGGCACGAAAATTAGACTGTTTGGCCTTTGATTTGGCCCTGTCCTGAGAAAGGGTATGACCCTTGCCTCCAGTAATGTCAGCAATAATTTCCTTCAAGCCAGGCCCGAATAAGGTCTGCCCCTTGAAAGGAATGTTGAGTAATTTAGACTTTGAAGTCACGTCAGCTGACCAGGATTTAAGCCATAGCGCCCTACGCGCCTGGATGGCGAATCCGGAATTCTTAGCCGTTAGTTTAGTCAAATGAACAATGGCATCAGAAACAAATGAGTTAGCTAGCTTAAGCGTTCTAAGCTTGTCAATAATTTCATTCAATGGAGCTGTCTGGATGGCCTCTTCCAGGGCCTCAAACCAGAATGCCGCCGCAGCAGTGACAGGCGTAATGCATGCAAGGGGCTGTAAAATAAAACCTTGTTGAATAAACATTTTCTTAAGGTAACCCTCCAATTTTTTATCCATTGGATCTGAAAAAGCACAACTGTCCTCAACTGGGATAGTGGTACGCTTTGCTAAAGTAGAAACTGCTCCCTCCACCTTAGGGACCGTCTGCCATAAGTCCTGTGTAGTGGCGTCTATTGGAAACATTTTTCTAAATAAAGGAGGTGGGGAAAAGGGCATACCGGGTCTATCCCACTCCTTGCTAATAATTTCTGTAAGCCTTTTAGGTATAGGAAAAATGTCAGTACACACCGGCACCGCATAGTATCTATCCAGCCTACACAATTTCTCTGGAATTGCAACTGTGTTACAGTCATTCAGAGCAGCTAATACCTCCCCAAGCAATACACGGAGGTTCTCAAGCTTAAATTTAAAATTAGAAATCTCTGAATCAGGTTTCCCCGAGTCAGAGATGTCACCCACAGACTGAAGCTCTCCGTCCTCATGTACTGTATACTGTGACGCAGTATCAGACATGGCTCCTACAGCATTTGCGCGCTCTGTATCTCTCCTAACCCCAGAGCTATCGCGCTTGCCTCTTAATTCAGGCAATCTAGATAATACCTCTGACAGGGTATTATTCATGATTGCAGCCATGTCCTGCAAGGTAATCGCTATGGGCGTCCCTGATGTAATTGGCGCCATATTAGCGTGCGTCCCCTGAGCGGGAGGCGAAGGGTCTGACACGTGGGGAGAGTTAGTCGGCATAACTTCCCCCTCGACAGAACCCTCTGGTGATAATTCTTTTATCGATAAAGACTGATCTTTACTGTTTAAGGTGAAATCAATACATTTAGTACACATTCTCCTATGGGGCTCCACCATGGCTTTCAAACATAATGAACAAGTATGTTCCTCTGTGTCAGACATGTTTAAACAGACTAGCAATGAGACTAGCAAGCTTGGAAAACACTTTAAAACAAGTTTACAAGCAATATAAAAAACGTTACTGCGCCTTTAAGAAACACAAATTTTCCCAAATTTTGAAATAACTGAAAAAATGCAGTTACACTAACGAAATTTTTACAGTGTATGTAATAAGTTAGCAGAGCATTGCACACACTTGCAAATGGATGATTAACCCCTTAATACCAAAAACGGAATACCAAACAAACGTTTTTTAAACAGTCACCAACAACTGCCACAGCTCTACTGTGGCTTTTTACCTCCCTCAATACGACTTTTGAGCCCTTCAGAGAAGTCCTGGATCATGCAGGAAGAAGCTGGATGTCTGTGTCTGTAATTTTTGCTGTGCAAAAAAACGCCAAAATAGGCCCCTCCCACTCATATTACAACAGTGGGAAGCCTCAGTGAACTGTTTCTAGGCAAAATTCAAGCCAGCCATGTGGAAAAAACTAGGCCCCAATAAGTTTTATCACCAAACATATGTAAAAAATGATTAAACATGCCAGCAAACGTTTTAAAATACACTTTTATAAGAGTATGTATCTCTATTAATAAGCCTGATACCAGTCGCTATCACTGCATTTAAGGCTTTACTTACATTACTTCGGTATCAGCAGCATTTTCTAGCAAATTCCATCCCTAGAAAAATATTTTAACTGCACATACCTTATTACAGGAAAACCTGCACGCTATTCCCCCTATGAAGTTACCTCACTCCTCAGAATATGTGAGAACAGCAAAGGATCTTAGTTACTTCTGCTAAGATCATAGAAAACGCAGGCAGATTCTTCTTCTAAATACTGCCTGAGATAAACAGTACACTCCGGTACCATTTAAAAATAACAAACTTTTGATTGAAGAAATAAACTAAGTATAAAACACCACAGTCCTCTTACGACCTCCATCTTAGTTGAGAGTTGCAAGAGAATGACTGGATATGGCAGTGAGGGGAGGAGCTATATAGCAGCTCTGCTGTGGGTGATCCTCTTGCAACTTCCTGTTGGGAAGGAGAATATCCCACAAGTAATGGATGATCCGTGGACTGGATACACTTAACAAGAGAAAAGGCTTCCGTCTTGCCACTCTACTCCATAGCCCAGACATATGAACAATATGGACGATTGTTGTCACATGTACCACACAGCCAGTACTTGTCAGATATTCCTGCAGCTCCTTTAATGTTGCTGTAGACCTCTTGGCAGCCTCCCAGACCAGTTTTCTTCTCGTCTTTTCATCAATTTTGGAGGGACATCCAGTTCTTGGTAATGTCACTGTTGCACCATATTTTCTTCACTTGATGATGACTGTCTTCACTGTGTTCCATGGTATATCTAATGCCTTGGAAATTCTTTTGTACCCTTCTCCTGACTGATACCTTTTAACAATGAGATCCCTCTGATGCTTTAGACGCTCTCTTCAGACAATGGCTTTTGCTGTAGGATGCGACTAACAAAATGTCAGGAAAGACCTACTAGAACAGCTGGACTTTATTTGGGGTTAATCAGAGGCTCTTTAAATGATGACAGGTGTGTACTGACTCCTATTTAACATGATTTTGAATGTGATTGCTTAATTCTGAACACAGCTACATCCCCAGTTATAAAAGGGTGTTCAAACTTATGCAACCATATTATTTTTTTTTATTATTTTTATTTCCCTTTACCTAAACGATTCCAGTTTGTTTTCCAATTGAGTTGTACAGTTTATAGGTCACATTAAAGGTGGAAAAAGTTCTGAAATTATTTATCTTTGTCTCAATTTTTACATCACTGACATTTTAAAAGGGGTGTGTAGACTTTTTATAACCACTATATGTGCAGCCAATAATCAGCAGCTAACTCCCAGCTCTTGAGACTACCAATGTATGCTTTTTAGATAATAGAAGTAAATTGGAAAGTTGTTTAAAATTGTATGCGTTATCTGCATTTTGAAAGATAATTTTTGGGTTTCATGTCCCTTTAATTACTAGAGTTTGATTGTCACAGTTTGCAAGTGATAAAGTACAGCAACACTGATATCAACTGTGACAAGCATAGGATCCAGCCCATAATATTTACCCTTTATGTTTTTAATCTAGAGATTCTCCTTTCATACACACATATGTATGCTTTAAATTAAATTACAATTTGAACTTATATCACTGAAGTTTAGTGACACAAAAACATATAAATGTTCCCTACATACACATACTGTACACGCACACACACACATATTGCACACACATACTGTACACACAAACACATACTACAAACTCTGCACACAAACACATACTGCACACACAAACACATACTACACACACACACATAGCATTGCTATGACTACGGCCACCATGGCCGAAACATGTTAGCAGCTTTTATACGTCCACTTGTTTGGGATGTCTCCCCATTTTAATTTTAATTTTTGTTGAAATAAAATTTCTTGACTTTTAACACAGCGGTTCCTCTCCAGTTTTTGTACACACACACAAATACATACTGCATACACACATAAATACTACAAACACACACTGAACATGCACTGCACACACACATACTGCACACACACAAACACACATACTGCACACACATACATATATACATACTGCACACACACACACACATCCATCACACACAAAAATTGAACATGCACTGCGCACACACACACATACTGCACGCACACATACTGAACATGCACTGCACACACATACTACACACACACACATACATACTGCACACACACAAACTGCACACACACATACTGAACATACACTACACACACACACACACACATACTGCACACATACAAACTGCACATACACATACTGCACACAAACACATACATACTGCACACACATACACACACTGTGCACACACGCATACATACTGCACACGCACACACACACATACTGCACACACATACACACACACACACACACACATACTGCACACACACACACACACTGCACACACACATACATACTGCACACAAACACACATACATATTGCACACGCACACACTCATACTGAACATGCACTGCACACACATACATACTGCACACATACATACTGTACACATACTGCACACATACATAATGCACACACACACACTGAATATGCACACACATACACACACACACATACATACTGCACACACACACACACTGAATATGCACACACATACATACTGCACACACATACATACATACTGCACACACACTGAACATGAACTGCACACACATAATGTACACACACACACATACATACTGCACACACATACTGCACACACACACACACACATACTGCACACACATAAATACTGCACATACACACATACATACTGCACACACACACACACACATACATACTGCACACACACATACATAATGCACACACACACACACTGCACACACACACACATACTGCACACACATACATACTACACATACACATATACATACTGCACACACACACATACATACTGCCCACACACACACACACATACTGCACACACATACTGCACACACACACACATACTGCACACACACACACACACAAACACACACACATATACTGCACACACACATACATGATGCACACACATACATAAATACTGCACACAGACACATACTGCACACATACACACACACATACATACTGAACACACACACACACACACACACTGAATATGCACACACATACATACTGCACACACACATACTGCACACATACAAACACATACATACTGCACACACATACATACATACTGCACACACATACATACTGCGCACACACACACACACACACACACACACATACTGCACACACACTGAACATGAACTGCACACACATACTGTACACACACACACACACACACATACATACTGCACACACACACATACATACTGCACACACACACACACACACATACTGCACACACACACATACATACTGCCCACACACACACACACTGCACACACACACACATACTGCACACACACACATACATACTGCCCACACACACACACTGCACACACACACACATACTGCACACACACACATACATAAATACTGCACAGACACACATACTGCACACACACATACATAAATACTGCACACACACACATACATAAATACTGCACACACATAAATACTGCACACACACACATACATACTGCACACACACACACACACATATATACATACTACACACACATACATTCATATACCAGATATATTCTGTAAAACAGAATCACATCAAAGCACTCAGCACGTACAGCACACTATATTACTCTGCTCACTCAACTTCAAAGCTCCACTTTCCACACAATAGCAATAAAAATGCACTCATCACACAGCCAACATAGAACCACTTTTCCCAGACATGTTCCACGCAAACAATAAAGCAAATGAAAGACAAACAATGGACTTTGCCTAAACTATATTGTCTAATTCTAATGTAAATGACAATTTGTACTTAGTATACTATAGCAACTGCACAAACAACCTAATACAAACTCTTCTTATTTAAAGTGACTTTAAACTCTACAAATGACTTTCATACTTATGAAAGAGCACTATTTAAATATGATTAAAGTCATTTTTGTTGTGTTAAACTGTTTATTTTGCTTTTTCAAACTAACAGAAACTGCATGTCTGTGCACCACTGGTTCATGGGATAAAATCTCACTGGCTGATAAGCAAAACTTGAACAGTTTTAAAGGGGGGTGGTACAGGAATAATAATATTAAAAAAAAGTAAAAACTTTCTTTTAAAATGTAAAATAATAATAATAATAAAATAAATAAAAAGCATAATTTATGTAAGAACTTACTTGATAAATTAATTTCTTTCATGGGGGCGAGAGTCCACAAGCTGTTACATTTGGGATACACATTACTACCAGGAAGAGGTACCCCCCACCTCACACATACCTCGGTTTTACGAATAGCCAAGTGGTAAGGTGTTTTACAGGAGTAAAAGCCAATAATGAAGAGCAAGAAAAAAGATGTGCTTTAAATATAAAAAAAAATAACCCCAAATGGGTGGGGCATCGTGGACTCTCGCCACAATTAAATAAATGAATTTATCAGGTAAGTTCTTACATAAATTATGTTTTTGTTTATATAGGTGGTGAGAGTCCACGAGCTGTTACGTATGGGATATAATACCCAAGATTTTGACGTCCACGAGTAACAATAAAGGGAGGGATAAAATAAAAAACATAATTTATGTAAGAACTTACCTGATAAATTCATTTCTTTCATATTAGCAAGAGTCCATGAGCTAGTGACGTATGGGATATACATTCCTACCAGGAGGGGCAAAGTTTCCCAAACCTCAAAATGTCTATAAATACACCCCTCACCACACCCACAAATCAGTTTAACGCATAGCCAAGAAATGGGGTGATAAGAAAAAAGTGCGAAAGCATAAAAAATAAGGAATTGGAATAATTGTGCTTTATACAAAAAAATCATAACCACCACAAAAAGGGTGGGCCTCATGGACTCTTGCTAATATGAAAGAAATGAATTTATCAGGTAAGTTCTTACATAAATTATGTTTTCTTTCATGTAATTAGCAAGAGTCCATGAGCTAGTGACGTATGGGATAATGACTACCCAAGATGTGGATCTTCCACGCAAGAGTCACTAGAGAGGGAGGGATAAAATAAAGACAGCCAATTCCGCTGAAAATAATCCACACCCAAAATAAAGTTTAAATCTTATAATGAAAAAAACTGAAATTATAAGCAGAAGAATCAAACTGAAACAGCTGCCTGAAGTACTTTTCTACCAAAAACTGCTTCAGAAGAAGAAAACACATCAAAATGGTAGAATTTAGTAAAAGTATGCAAAGAAGACCAAGTTTCTGCTTTGCAAATCTGATCCACCGAAGCATCATTCCTAAACGCCCAGGAAGTAGAAACTGACCTAGTAGAATGAGCTGTAATCCTTTGAGGCAGAGTTTTACCCGACTCGACATAGGCATGATGAATTAAAGATTTTAACCAAGATGCCAAAGAAATGGCAGCGGCCTTCTGACCTTTCCTAGAACCGGAAAAGATAACAAATAGACTAGAAGTCTTTCGGAAATTCTTAGTAGCTTCAACATAATATTTCAAAGCTCTAACTACATCCAAAGAATGCAATGATTTCTCCTTAGAATTCTTAGGATTAGGACATAATGAAGGAACCACAATTTCTCTACTAATGTTGTTAGAATTCACAACCTTAGGTAAAAATTTAAAAGAAGTTTGCAACACCGCCTTATCCTGATGAAAAATCAGAAAAGGAGACTCACAAGAAAGAGCAGATAATTCAGAAACTCTTCTAGCAGAAGAGATGGCCAAAAGAAACAAAACTTTCCAAGAAAGTAATTTAATGTCCAATGAATGCATAGGTTCAAACGGAGGAGCTTGAAGAGCCCCCAGAACCAAATTCAAACTCCAAGGAGGAGAAATTGACTTAATGACAGGTTTTATACGAACCAAAGCTTGTACAAAACAATGAATATCAGGAAGATTAGCAATCTTTCTGTGAAAAAGAACAGAAAGAGCAGAGATTTGTCCTTTCAAGGAACTTGCAGACAAACCTTTATCCAAACCATCCTGAAGAAACTGTAACATTCTAGGAATTCTAAAAGAATGCCAGGAAAAATGATGAGAAAGACACCAAGAAATGTAAGTCCTCCAGACTCTATAATATATCTTCCTAGATACAGATTTACGAGCCTGTAACATAGTATTAATCACAGAGTCAGAGAAACCTCTTTGACTAAGAATCAAGCGTTCAATCTCCATACCTTTAAATTTAAGGATTTGAGATCCTGATGGAAAAAAGGACCTTGCGACAGAAGGTCTGGTCTTAACGGAAGAGTCCACGGTTGGCAAGAGGCCATCCGGACAAGATCCGCATACCAAAACCTGTGAGGCCATGCTGGAGCCACCAGCAGAACAAACGAGCATTCCTTCAGAATCTTGGAGATTACTCTTGGAAGAAGAACTAGAGGCGGAAAGATATAGGCAGGATGATACTTCCAAGGAAGTGACAATGCATCCACTGCTTCCGCTTGAGGATCCCTGGATCTGGACAGATACCTGGGAAGTTTCTTGTTTAGATGAGAAGCCATCAGATCTATTTCTGGAAGTCCCCACATTTGAACAATCTGAAGAAATACCTCTGGGTGAAGAGACCATTCGCCCGGATGTAACGTTTGGCGACTGAGATAATCCGCTTCCCAATTGTCTATACCTGGGATATGAACCGCAGAAACTAGACAGGAGCTGGATTCCGCCCATACCAGTATCCGAGATACTTCTTTCATAGCCCGAGGACTGTGAGTCCCTCCTTGATGTTTGATGTATGCCACAGTTGTGACATTGTCTGTCTGAAAACAAATGAAGCAAAAACTTACTTCACCGCCTCCATAGGAGGCAAAGTTTGTAAAACTGATTTGTGGGTGTGGTGAGGGGTGTATTTATAGGCATTTTGAGGTT
This sequence comes from Bombina bombina, assembly GCF_027579735.1. Taxonomy (NCBI): domain Eukaryota; kingdom Metazoa; phylum Chordata; class Amphibia; order Anura; family Bombinatoridae; genus Bombina; species Bombina bombina. The sequence continues at coordinate 1,464,568,528 of NC_069499.1, read as the reverse complement.
TGGGAAACTTTGCCCCTCCTGGTAGGAATGTATATCCCATACGTCACTAGCTCATGGACTCTTGCAAATTACATGAAAGAAACCGCTTTTTTCGCTGAGAAATTAAATCCATAACCCAGACATAATGTCTTTTATGACAAAAACTCAAAATATAGGCACAATTATCAAACTGAGACAATTGCCCAAAACCCACCCCAAAAAAACCTTAAAAAAACACTAACCCCCGACGATCCACTTACAGTTTTCGAAGTCCGGACATCGAAGTACGAAGTCAGCAACCAGGTGGCAAGAAGTTTTCATCCGGGTGACCTCTTTCATCTTCATCCAGCCGGTGAAGTCCTCATCCAGACGACATCTATCTTCATCCATCCGGCGCGGAGCAGGTCCATCTTTAAGACATCCGGCACGGAGCATCCTCTTCTTACGATAGCCGCTGTAGAATGAAGTTTCCCTTTAAGTGACGTCCCTTACATTCCTATTGGCTGAAAGATTTCTATCAGCCAATAGGAATTAAATGTGAAAATATCATATTGGCTGTTGCAATCAGCCAATAGGATTGAGCTTTCATCCTATTGGCTGATCCAATCAGCCAATAGGATTGAGCTCTCATTCTATTGGCTGATTGGATCACCTTGAAGATGCACCCGCTCCGCGCCGGATGGATGAAGATAGAAGATGCCGTCTGGATGAAGACTTCTTGCCGTCTGGATGAGGACTTCGCCGCCTGGATGAGGATGGAAGAGGCCGCCCGGATGAAGACTTCTTGCCGCTTGGATGATGACTTCGCCGGCTGGATGAGGATGGATGTCTGGACTTCGAAAACTGTAAGTGGATTGTCGGGGTTAGTGTTAGGTTTTTTTTTATGGGTTTTTGGGGTGTTTTTTTTTAGCTTAGGGTTTGGGCAATGTAAAAGAGCTAAATGCCCTTTTAAGGACAATGCCAATCCAAATGCCCTTTTCAGGGCAATGGTCAGCTTAGGTTTATTTAGTTGGGTGGTGGGTTTTACTGTTGGGGGGGTGATTGTATTTTTTTTTTACAGGCAAAAGAGCTGATTTCTTTGGGGCAATGCCCCACAAAAGGCCGTTTTAAGGGCAATTGGCAGTTTAGTGTAGGCTAGGTTTTTTTTTTATTTTGATAGGGCTATTAGACTAGGAGTAATTCATTTTTATTTTTGATAATGTGGTTTTTTATTTTTTGTAATTTAGAAAATTGTATTTTAATAATTTAATTTATTTTATGTAATGTTAGTTTTTAGTGTAAGGCAGGTTAGGTTTTATTTTACATGTAACTTTGTATTTATTTTAGCTAGGTAGTTAGTAAATAGTTAATAACTACTTAGTAACTATTAGTAACTATTCTAGATAAAATACACTACATGAGAATATGTGACAACTTACTCAAAGATGAAAATACCTATAAAAAGAGTAAAATCAACCCCACTACGTTTTACACTTGGGAACTAAAATCACTATTAAATAAATATAAAACTTTAGAAGTGATAAATGAAAAAGAACATGATTACCTTTTTAAAAAAACACCAAGAATTCCTGTGTTCTATATCTTACCTAAGATACATAAGTCCCTTACGGACCCACCAGGCAGGCCAATAATATCCGGCATAGATTCTGTGACTGCCAACCTATCACAATATGTGGATAGATATCTGCAAAAATATGTAGTATCTCTTGATTCATATTTAAAAGACTCAACAGAAGTAATTAAACTTTTGGAAGATATAACATGGACAGAGGAAATGTGGTTAGTTAGTTGCGACGTAACATCACTCTATACTATAATTGAACACTCAAAAGGCTTAGAGGCGGTAAAACATTTCTTAAATAATGACTCCGCAATCAAAAAAGAACAGGGAGATTTTATTTTAGATAGCATAGATTTTATTTTAAACCACAATTATTTTCAATTTGATGATTCATATTATTTACAAATTTGTGGGACTGCTATGGGGACTAGGTTCGCACCCAGTTACGCGAACCTTTTTATGGGTTTATGGGAACAACAATTTTTAGCCACCCAGGAACTGGGTGCGAGCCTAGTCCTCTTTAAAAGATACATAGATGATGTAATCATCATTTGGAGAGGGACATCAGAATCTTTAGAAAATTTCTTTATTAATATGAACAACAATAATCATAACATCAGATTTACTAAAGAAATGAGTAAGGAATATTTAAATTTTTTAGACTTACAAATTTATATAGAGGAGGGAAAACTGAATACAAGAACATATTTTAAACCGGTTGACAGCAACAACTTTATACACTCAACTAGCTGTCACCACTATTTATGGAAAAATAATATACCTAAAGGCCAAATGATGAGGGTTAGAAAAAACTGCAATAAGAAGGATGACTACTTAACTCAGTCACTCATTCTGAAAGAAAAATTTATTGAAAGAGGGTACAAAGATAATGTTGTGGAAGAGATAAGACAAGATATAGAAAATATAGATAGGAGATCCCTATTAATAAAGAAACATAAAGAACCAGATAATGTACAAACCAACACAATCAAAATACCATTTGTCACAGAATATAATGCCAATTATAAAATAACAGAGCAAATTATGAAAAAACACTGGCATATTTTGAAACAAGACAAAATACTAGGACCTCTAATTAATGAAAGACCCCATTTTGTTTATAGAAGAGCAAACAACCTGAAAAATAAGCTAGCCCCCACTATCATAAAGAAAAAACGAAACAATGATAGAGACCTAAAAGGAAACGAAATAAAAGGCTTTTTTCCCTGTTTTATCTGCAAATCCTGCAGACACTCACAGAAAAGAAAGACAGTTGTTTCCAACACAAATAAAAAGGAATTTAAAATCCACGATTGTATTAGATGTACAGATAGTAATACGGTGTATGTAATTCAATGTAAATGTGGCCAACAATACGTAGGAGAGTCGGAAAGACCCCTACGGGAAAGAATTAGAGAACACATTCTATCTATCGAAAACATGGATAAAGAAAGAAATAAAGATTTACCGGTTCCTAAACACTTTAAACAATGTAATGGAGGGAATCTAAAATGTTTCCAATATATGGGGGTAGCCAAACTGCCTAAACAAACAAGAGGAGGGGATTTACATAATAAACTTTTGCAGTTAGAAAGTAAATGGATTTTTAATCTGGATACACTACACCCTCAGGGTCTTAATTTAGAAATTGAACTAGGGAGCTTTTTTAAATAAAACATTTTTTAAATAAAACATTTTTAAAAAAAAGATTTTGTATGCAATAATCCCTAAAAAAACATTAAATTTATATAATAACAGAGTATATATCCCCTTAATATAAACTTGTTCTTTTATATGTTTTTTAAATGTTTTAATCTATTAAACATTTTAAATCTATTAGAAATCCTAATTCCCTAAATCCCTTTATTTATACATCATCTTAAGTACTCTTATAAATAGTCACAATTATGACATCACCTTTTATAAGTCCATTATGTACGGTAATATGTTTTTTATATAAATCAATTATTATTAATAGTTTATTAATAATATACTAAGAATTTTTCACCTTTGAGATCAGATCTCACATTTATTACTTTTAACAAATGAATTTTTAACAAGTTGGTGGTTATTAATAAATTATTAAATTATTAAATTATTGATTCATCCAATACTATGCTCTTTTTTTTGAGAACTTATATCTATAAGCCTCTTATTCTTATAAGCTTGTATTTTATTTAGTATTTATTCTTCTCTTCTATTCTTTTTCGTTCTTTTAAAAAATACAATATTTTAGGAAAGCTAACTGATTATAAACATTACATTGTGCATAAAAAGCCTGATATTATGAATACAATGGATATTGTTTAGCAAGCACAAAATGTATAAATGTCCTAATTAACAACTAATCAGTATTGGCACTAATGATATAAAAGGACCCCATCAGTATCATCCGGTATGGTTTGACAAAGGCTCCAAGGAGCTGAAACGCGTTACCATTACGGATGATACACTGAGGATACACTGAGGATACAGCAACAGAGACGTTGCTAAGGACGCTACCAAGGAAGTCCGGAACTAAACCGCTGACGTCATTTCCCGCACTTGTGGGCGTGTCTAAGGATCGACACGGGACTTTGTGTTTGGCGTCTCCCCTAAACTGACGAGCATTGGAAGCGGATCTAAATAAGGTACCAGTTTCAACTTTGAAACTGTTTTCAAATATAAGTGCAGCTTTTGGAGTTATAAGACTGAAATGTCACTTTGCTGAAAGTCTCCCATACGGACAACTGGAGCTTCTAATACTTTCGTTACTTTCACATGCTGGCTTATTGTGGATTATACTGCTCAATCATATTTAAATGTAAACAGGAGTGGATCATTTTTTCAAACAAAAAGGACATTTTTATATATGCTTAAGCCAGATTGTAAGCATACCAACTGCTATAACTTTTAAACTCAGGATAATTGTTTAAGGTTTCTTTTTTTAAAAAGAATTTTTTAGTGCATATATTCTTTTAGACTGTTTATATATGTTTTATTCACAAGTATAATTAATTAACTTAACTATAAGATTGGTACCAATAGGGAGGGTCATCACTAGTATTATTGCTTTTGTATATTTATTGTCTGTTCTATATACTTTTATCTCTATGAATTAATAATTTAATTAAATTTTAACAATAAAATTAATGATTATTTACATTCTGTATTTCATATATTTCTTATTTTATATTTTATAATTCATATTACCAGTACTTAGTGGACCGTTCTCTTTTTAAAAACTAACCGAAATAAAACCAAAGGATAATAATAAAGATATTGATATAGAAGCCAATATTAAAAAGATCTATTGCCTTTTGTGTTTTACACATATTGGCGCTCACATATATACCCATTTTTTGTACTCTTGATTGTTTTCAGGCTTAGGGATTGCCTGTTTTTTATGTGTAGCCCAGATCTTATCTAGCGCATTGTTTCTCTCACACAATTCCCCTTAGTAACTATTCTACCTAGTTAAAATAAATACAAACTTGCCTGTAAAATAAAAATAAAACCTAAGATAGCTACAATGTAACTATTAGTTATATTGTAGCTATCTAAGGTTTTATTTTACAGGTAAGTATGTATTTAGTTTTAAATAGGAATTATTTAGGTAATAATTGTAAGGTTTATTTAGATTTATTTTAATTATATTTAAGTTAGGGGGTGTTAAGGTTATGGTTAGACTTAGGCTTACGTTAGGGTTATGCTTAGTGTTAAGTTTAGAGGTTAATGTATTTATTTAGTGTTAGTGATGTTGGAGGCCAGAGGTTTAGGGGTTAATAACTTTAGTATAGTGGAGGCGACATTAGGGGCAGCAGATTAGGGGTTAATATTTTTATTTAGGTGGCGGCGATGTTAAGGACGGCAGATTAGGGGTTAATAACATTATGTAGGTTGCAGCGATGTCGGGGGCAGCAGATTAGGGATGTTTAAACGTGGTTTTTATGTTACGGTGTTAGGTTTAAACATAGCTTTTTGTTTCCCCATAGACATCAATGGGGCTGCGTAACGGAGCTTTTGTTTCCGTGATCGCAGGTGTTAGGCTTTTTTTTTGCCGGCTCTCCCCATTGATGTCTATGGGGAAATCGTGCACCAGCACGTCAAAGCAGCGCTTGTATTTCGGTGCGGTATGGAGCTCAATGCCACCATATCGCCCGCACAAGCCTGCTTTTTGTAAACCTGTAATAGCAGCGCTATAGGAAGGTGAAATAACGCCACTTTTGTGGCAGTTGTTAATTTCCCTATAGTGCTGAAAACTCGAAAACTAGTTCTATGCATTTAATTTCCATGCCATTATGTTTAGAGACTGGATGGAAGAAGCTATCTTGAGATAGAAGGTCTGGCGTTAGAGGAAGAGGCCAAGTTGGGCAACTGGACATTCGGACCAGTTCCGCATACCAAATCCTGTGAGGCCACGCTGGGGCTATCAGGATTACAAATGATTGTTCCATTTTTATTTTGGAAATCAAAACAAGAGGTGGAAATAGAAAAGAAGCCTGGAAAAGCTATGGAACTGCTAGAGCATCCAACACCTCTGCCTGAGGAACCCTGGAGCTCACAAGGTACCTGGGAAGATTGTTTTTTTATATGAGAGGCTATTAGATCTATTTCTGGTAGGCCCCATAGTTATTCAATCAGATAGAACACATATTGGTGGAGAGACCACTCTCCTGAATGTAGGGACTGATGACTGAGGTAATCTGACTCCCAGTTCTCTACACCTGGGATGTGAATCACAGTGATGAGGCAGGAATTGGTTTCTGCCCAAGAAAAGATTTGAGATACCTCTATCATGGCGAGGGAACTTCGAATTCCCCTTTTATGAATGATATAAGCTACTGCTGTAATATTGTCTATTTGAAAAAAGGAGATAAGGCCTGAAGGACCCTGAAAAGAGCATGGAGTTCCAAAATATTGATTGGTAACCTCGCCTCCAAGAATTCCAAACTCCTTGTATTGTCAGAGACCCCTAGACAGCTCCCCAACCTGAACGATTTGTATCTGTGGTTATTACAGACCAGGTAGGACGAACAAAAGAAGCCCCCTGAATAATACAGTGGTAATTTAGCCACCAAGTCAGAGATAGGTGCATGGTCGGATCTAAGAATATCTGTTGGGATATCTGAGTATAATCCTTGCACCATTGGCAGAGCATACAAAGATGAAGAGGTCTCATATGAAAGCGAGCAAAAGGAATTTTGTCCGAGGCAGCAATCATGAGGCCTGATACTTCCATACAAAGAGCCACTGAAAGGAATGAGAGAGACTGAAGGTTTAGACAAGCTGAAATCAATATAATATATATAATATCAATATTATTTGTCTCTTTTCTGTCAGGGAAAGAGTCATGGAAACTGAATCTACCTGGAAACCTAAAACAGTGACCTTTGTCTGAGGAATTAAGGAACTTTTGGGTAAATTGATCCTCCAACCGTGTGTTTAGAGACACAACAATAGTTGTTTGGTGCGAGATTCTGATAAATGAAAAACAATTTATGTAAGAACTTACCTGATAAATTCATTTCTTTCATATTGGCAAGAGTCCATGAGCTAGTGACATATGGAATATACATTCCTACCAGGAGGGGGCAAAGTTTCCCAAACCTCAAATGCCTATAAATACACCCATCACCACACTCACAATTCAGTTTAATGAATAGCCAAGTAGTGGAGTGATAACACAAAGTAGTAAAAAAGCATACAAAAAAGAGGAACTGGAAATGTAATTGTGCTTTTATACAAAAAAAACATAACCACCATAAAAAGGGGGGCTTCATGGACTCTTGCCATGAGCTAGTGACGTATGGGATAGAAATACGCAAGATGTGGAAGCCCACAGAAGAGTCAGAGAGGGAGGGATAAAAACATAATTTATGCTTACCTGATAAATGTATTTCTCTTGTAGTGTATACAGTCCACGGATCATCCATTACTTGTGGGATATTCTCCTTCCCAACAGAAAGTTGCAAGAGGATCACCCACAGCAGAGCTGCTATATAGCTCCTCCCCTCACTGCCATATCCAGTCATTCTCTTGCAACTCTCAACTAAGATGGAGGTCGTAAGAGGACTGTGGTGTTTTATACTTAGTTTATTTCTTCAATCAAAAGTTTGTTATTTTTAAATGGTACCGGAGTGTACTGTTTATCTCGACCGAAACAAGACGAGAAAGGAGAAACCATAGGGTGCAGTGGTGACTGTAGTTAAATTAAAATTTAGACCTGCCTTAAAAGGACAGGGCGGGCCGTGGACTGGATACACTACAAGAGAAATAAATTTATCAGGTAAGCATAAATTATGTTTTAACCAGTCCACGGATCATCCATTACTTGTGGGATACCAATACCAAAGCTAAAGTACACGGATGATGGGAGGGACAAGGCAGGAACTTAAATGGAAGGAACCACTGCCTGTAGAACCTTTCTCCCAAAAACAGCCTCCGAAGAAGCAAAAGTGTCAAATTTGTAAAATTTTGAAAAGGTGTGAAGCGAAGACCAAGTCACAGCCTTGCAAATCTGTTCAACAGAGGCCTCATTTTTAAAGGCCCAGGTGGAAGCCACAGCTCTAGTAGAATGAGCTGTATTCCTTTCAGGGGGCTGCTGTCCAGCAGTCTCATAGGCTAAGCGTATTATGCTCCGAAGCCAAAAGGAGAGAGAGGTTGTCGAAGCTTTTTGACCTCTCCTCTGTCCAGAGTAAACGACAAACAGGGCAGATGTTTGACGAAAATCTTTAGTAGCCTGTAAGTAAAACTTCAAGGCACGGACTACGTCCAGATTATGCAAAAGACGTTCCTTCTTTGAAGAAGGATTAGGACACAATGATGGAACAACAATCTCTTGATTGATATTCCTGTTAGAAACCACCTTAGGTAAAAACCCAGGTTTGGTACGCAGAACTACCTTGTCTGAATGAAAAATCAGATAAGGAGAATCACAATGTAAGGCAGATAACTCAGAGACTCTTCGAGCCGAGGAAATAGCCATCAAAAACAGAACTTTCCAAGATAAAAGTTTAATATCAATGGAATGAAGGGGAACTCCCTGAAGAACTTTAAGAACCAAGTTTAAGCTCCACGGGGGAGCAACAGTTTTAAACACAGGCTTAATCCTAACCAAAGCCTGACAAAATGCCTGGACGTCTGGAACTTCTGCCAGACGCTTGTGCAAAAGAATAGACAGAGCAGAGATCTGTCCTTTTAAAGAACTAGCTGATAAGCCTTTGTCCAAACCCTCTTGGAGAAAGGACAATATCCTAGGAATCCTAACCTTACTCCATGAGTAACTCTTGGATTCACACCAATAAAGATATTTACGCCATATCTTATGGTAGATTTTCCTGGTGACAGGCTTCCGAGCCTGTATTAAGGTATCAATGACTGACTCGGAGAAGCCACGCCTTGATAGAATCAAGCGTTCAATCTCCATGCAGTCAGTCTCAGAGAAATTAGATTTGGATGATTGAAAGGACCTCGTATTAGAAGGTCCTGTCTCAGAGGCAGAGTCCATGGTGGAAGAGATGACATGTCCACTAGGTCTGCATACCAGGTCCTGCGTGGCCACGCAGGCGCTATCAGAATCACCGATGCTCTCTCCTGTTTGATTTTGGCAATCAGTTGAGGGAGCAGAGGAAACGGTGGAAACAGATAGGCCAGGTTGAAGAACCAAGGAGCTGTTAGAGCATCTATCAGCGTTGCTCCCGGGTCCCTGAACTGGATCCGTAACAAGGAAGCTTGGCGTTCTGGCGAGACGCCATGAGATCCAGTTCTGGTTTGCCCCAACGATGGACCAGTTGAGCAAACACCTCCGGATGGAGTTCCCACTCCCCCGGATGAAAAGTCTGACGACTTAGAAAATCCGCCTCCCAGTTCTCTACGCCTGGGATGTGGATTGCTGACAGGTGGCAAGAGTGAGACTCTGCCCAGCGAATTATCTTTGAGACTTCTAACATCGCTAGGGAACTCCTGGTTCCCCCTTGATGGTTGATGTAAGCCACAGTCGTGATGTTGTCCGACTGAAATCTGATGAACCTCAGTGTTGCTAACTGAGGCCAAGCTAGAAACTCCAGAATATTTATTGGGAGGAGTTTCTCCTCCTGAGTCCACGATCCCTGAGCCTTCAGGGAGTTCCAGACTGCGCCCCAACCTAGAAGGCTGGCATCTGTTGTTACAATCGTTCAATCTGGCCTGCGAAAGGTCATACCCTTGGACAGATGGAGCCGAGAAAGACACCAGAGAAGAGAATCTCTGGTCTCTTGATCCAGATTTAGTAGAGGGGACAAATCTAAGTAATCCCCATTCCACTGACTTAGCATGCATAATTGCAGCGGTCTGAGATTCAGGCGCGCAAATGGCACTATGTCCATTGCCGCTACCATTAAGCCGATTACTTCCATGCACTGAGCCACTGACGGGCGTGGAATGGAATGAAGGACACGGCAAGCATTTAGAAGTTTTGATAACCTGGACTCCGTCAGGTATATTTTCATCTCTACAGAATCTATAAGAGTCCCTAGGAAGGAGACTCTTGTGAGTGGTGATAGAGAACTCTTTTCCACGTTCACTTTCCACCCATGCGACCTCAGAAATGCCAGAACTATCTCTGTATGAGACTTGGCAATTTGAAAGCTTGACGCCTGTATCAGGATGTCGTCTAGATACGGAGCCACCGCTATGCCTCGCGCCAGAAGTGAGCCCAGAACCTTTGTAAAAATTCTCGGGGCAGTGGCCAACCCGAAGGGAAGAGCTACAAATTGGTAATGCCTGTCTAGAAAGGCAAACCTTAGGAACCGATGATGATCTTTGTGAATCGGTATGTGAAGGTAGGCATCCTTTAAGTCCACTGTGGTCATGTACTGACCCTCTTGGATCATGGGTAGGATGGTCCGAATAGTTTCCATTTTGAATGATGGAACTCTGAGAAATTTGTTTAAGATCTTTAGATCCAAGATTGGTCTGAAGGTTCCCTCTATCTTGGGAACCACAAACAGATTTTAATAAAATCCCTGTCCTTGTTCCGTCCGCAGAACTGGATGGATCACTCCCATTACTAGGAGGTCTTGCACACAGCTTAGGAATGCCTCTTTCTTTATCTGGTTTGCTGATAACCTTGAAAGATGAAATCTCCCTTGTGGAGGAGAAGCTTTGAAGTCCAGAAGATATCCCTGAGATATGATCTCCAACGCCCAGGGATCCTGAACATCTCTTGCCCACGCCTGGGCGAAGAGAGAAAGTCTGCCCCCCACTAGATCCGTTTCCGGATAGGGGGCCGTTCCTTCATGCTGTCTTGGGGGCAGCAGCAGGCTTTCTGGCCTGCTTGCCCTTGTTCCAGGACTGGTTAGGTTTCCAGGCCTGTCTGGAGTGAGCAACAGTTCCCTCTTGTTTTGAAGCGGAGGAAGTTGATGCTGCTCCTGCCTTGAAATTTCGAAAGGCACGAAAATTAGACTGTTTGGCCTTTGATTTGGCCCTGTCCTGAGAAAGGGTATGACACTTGCCTCCAGTAATGTCAGCAATAATTTCCTTCAAGCAAGGCCCGAATAAGGTCTGCCCCTTGAAAGGAATGTTGAGTAATTTAGACTTTGAAGTCACGTCAGCTGACCAGGATTTAAGCCATAGCGCCCAACGCGCCTGGATGGCGAATCCGGAATTCTTAGCCGTTAGTTTAGTCAAATGAACAATGGCATCAGAAACAAATGAGTTAGCTAGCTTAAGCGTTCTAAGCTTGTCAATAATTTCATTCAATGGAGCTGTCTGGATGGCCTCTTCCAGGGCCTCAAACCAGAATGCAGCCGCAGCAGTGACAGGCGCAATGCATGCAAGGGGCTGTAAAATAAAACCTTGTTGAATAAACATTTTCTTAAGGTAACCCTCCAATTTTTTATCCATTGGATCTGAAAAAGCACAACTGTCCTCAACCGGGATAGTGGTACGCTTTGCTAAAGTAGAAACTGCTCCCTCCACCTTAGGGACCGTCTGCCATAAGTCCCGTGTAGTGGCGTCTATTGGAAACATTTTTCTAAATATAAGAGGTGGGGAAAAGCGCACACTGGGTCTATCCCACTCCTTGCTAATAATTTCTGTAAGCCTTTTAGGTATAGGAAAAACGTCAGTACACACCGGCACCGCATAGTATCTATCCAGCCTACACAATTTCTCTGGAATTGCAACTGTGTTACAGTCATTCAGAGCAGCTAATACCTCCCCAAGCAATACACGGAGGTTCTCAAGCTTAAATTTAAAATTAGAAATCTCTGAATCAGGTTTCCCCGAGTCAGAGATGTCACCCACAGACTGAAGCTCTCCGTCCTCATGTTCTGCATACTGTGACGCAGTATCAGACATGGCTCTAACAGCATTTGCGCGCTCTGTATCTCTCCTATCCCCAGAGCTATTGCGCTTGCCTCTTAATTCAGGCAATCTAGATAATACCTCTGACAGGGTATTATTCATGATTGCAGCCATGTCCTGCAAGGTAATCGCTATGGGCGTCCCTGATGTAATTGGCGCCATATTAGCGTGCGTCCCCTGAGCGGGAGGCGAAGGGTCTGACACGTGGGGAGTTAGTCGGCATAACTTCCCCCTCGACAGAACCCTCTGGTGATAATTCTTTTATAGATAAAGACTGATCTTTACTGTTTAAGGTGAAATCAATACATTTAGTACACATTCTCCTATGGGGCTCCACCATGGCTTTCAAACATAATGAACAAGTATGTTCCTCTGTGTCAGACATGTTTAAACAGACTAGCAATGAGACTAGCAAGCTTGGAAAACACTTTAAAACAAGTTTACAAGCAATATAAAAAACGTTACTGCGCCTTTAAGAAACACAAATTTTCCCAAATTTTGAAATAACAGTGAAAAAATGCAGTTACACTAACAAAATTTTTACAGTGTATGTAATAAGTTAGCAGAGCATTGCACCCACTTGCAAATGGATGATTAACCCCTTAATACCAAAAACGGAATAACAAATGACAAAAACAGTCACAACAACTGCCACAGCTCTACTGTGGCTTTTTACCTCCCTCAATATGACTTTTGAAGCCTTTTGAGCCCTTCAGAGAAGTCCTGGATCATGCAGGAAGAAGCTGGATGTCTGTGTCTGTAATTTTTGCTATGCAAAAAAATGCCAAAATAGGCCCCTCCCTCTCATATTACAACAGTGGGAAGCCTCAGGGAACTGTTTCTAGGCAAAATTCAAGCCAGCCATGTGGAAAAAACTAGGCCCCAATACATATGTAAAAAACGATTAAACATGCCAGCAAACGTTTTAAAATACACTTTTATAAGAGTATGTATCTCTATTAATAAGCCTGATACCAGTCGCTATCACTGCATTTAAGGCTTTACTTACATTACTTCGGTATCAGCAGCATTGTCTAGCAAATTCCATCCCTAGAAAAATATTTTAACTGCACATACCTTATTACAGGAAAACCTGCACGCTATTCCCCCTCTGAAGTTACCTCACTCCTCAGAATATGTGAGAACAGCAAAGGATCTTAGTTATTTCTGCTAAGATCATAGAAAATGCAGGCAGATTCTTCTTCTAAATACTGCCTGAGATAAACAGTACACTCCGGTACCATTTAAAAATAACAAACTTTTGATTGAAGAAATAAACTAAGTATAAAACACCACAGTCCTCTTACGACCTCCATCTTAGTTGAGAGTTGCAAGAGAATGACTGGATATGGCAGTGAGGGGAGGAGCTATATAGCAGCTCTGCTGTGGGTGATCCTCTTGCAACTTCCTGTTGGGAAGGAGAATAAGAATTAAATCCACACCATAATTAAGTTTTCCTTGAAAAAACTTAAATCAAAAGCAGTAGAATCAAACTGAAACAGCTGCCTGAATAACTTTTTTTTTTTTTTTACCAAAGACTGCTTTAGAAAAAGCAAAATACATAAAAATGGTAAAAACAACAAAAGTATGCAAAGAAGAACAAAATACTGCTTTGTAAATTTAATCATCTTAAGCTTCACTCTGAAAAAGCCCAAGAAATGGAGACTGAATTTAGCAGAATGAGTTATAAATCTCTGAGGCGGAAACTACCCAGTCTCCAAATAAGCCTTGAAAAACAAAAGCTTTAACAAGGATGTCAAAGAAATGGCATTTTTTTCTGAAACCAGAAAAACAACAAATAGACTAGAAGTCTTCTGAAATCCTAATAACCTCGATAAAGAATTACAAGCACTTGTCACATCCAAAGGATGTTAAGAACTCTCAAAGAATTCTTTAGGATTAGAAAACAAGGAAGGAACAACAATTTCTCCACAAATGTTGTTCCAATGCACAACCTTAGGAAAAAAAGAAGTCCACAAAATAACTTATCTAGATGAAAAAAACAGATTAGGAGACACAGAAGAGAGAGCTGATAAATCAGAAACGCTTCTAGCAGAAGAGATATCCAAAAGAAACAATACTTTCCAAGAAAGTAGATAATCTTTAAAGAAAATATAGGCTCAAAAGAAAGAGCCTACACAATCCTTGAACCAAATTAAGACTCCAAAAAAGGAGAATTAATAAATGAACAGGCTTGATACAAACCAAAAAGCCTGAACAAAACAGTGAATATCAAGAAGTTTAACCCCTTAACGACCAAGGACGCAATAACCTTTTTTAGCCATCCGGTGCAATAACCTTTTTTAGCCTCTCTCCACCTGAGATCGGTGGCTCTTTTCGTTGGTGGGATGGGAGCCGGTATGGGAGGCGGGTGGCGGCCATCGATGGTCCTGCTAATCTGGAGGGGGGCGGGATCGTGGACGGTCGGGGGCACGCATGGACGTGCGCACGTGCATGGGGGGGGCGGGGGCAGGCGCGTGCACGGGGAGGGAGCGGGTGGGAACCGCTACACTACAGAAAAAAAGTGTACTAAAATGAAAAAATGGGGATAAAAATTATATTAAAAAAGATCAGTTAGGTGGTGGGGGTTGGTCTGTGGGGGGGGAAGCTACACTACAGAAAAAACATTTTTTTTTTGCAAACTGGGTACTGGCAGACAGCTGCCAGTACCCAAGATGGCCCCCAATAAGGCAGAGGGGGAGGGTTAGAGAGCTGTTTTGGGGGGGATCAGGGAGGTTGGGGGCTAAGGGGGGGATCCTACACAGTAGCATATGTAAATATGCTAAAAAAAAAAATATATATATATATATATATATATATATATATATAAAAAAAAAAACTTTTATTTTAGTACTGGCAGACTTTCTGCCAGTACTTAAGATGGCGGGACGATTGTGGGGTGGGGGAGGGAAGGGAGCTGTTTGGGAGGGATCAGGGGGTGGGATGTGTCATGTGGGAGGCTGATCTCTACACCAAAACTAAAATTAACCCTGCAAGCTCCCTACAAACTACCTAATTAACCCCTTCACTGCTAGCCATGATACACGTGTGATGCGCAGCATTATTTAGCGGCCTTCTAATTACCAAAAAACAACGCCAAAGTCCTATATGTCTGCTATTTCTGAACAAAGGGGATCCCAGAGAAGCAGTTACAACCATTTGTGCCATAATTGCACAAGCTGTTTGCAAATAATTTCAGTGAGAAACCTAAAATTGTGAAAAATTTAGCGTTTTTTTTAATTTGATCGCATTTGGCGGTGAAATGGTGGCATGAAATATACCAAAATGGGCCTAGATCAATACTTGGGGTTGTCTACTACACTACACTAAATCTAAAATTAACCATAGAAGCTCCCTACATGCTCCCTAATTAACCCCTTAACTGCTGGGCATAATACACGTGTGTTGCGCAGTGGCATTTAGCAGCCTTCTAATTACCAAAAAGCAAAGCCAAAGCCATATATGTCTGCTATTTCTGAACAAAGGGGATCCCAGAGAAGCATTTACAACCATTTATGCTATAATTGCATAAGTTGTTTGTAAATAATTTCTGTGAGAAACCTAAAGTTTGTGAAAAATTTGTGAATAGTGAACATTTTGGTTTATTTGATCGCATTTGGCGGTGAAATGGTGGCATGAAATATAGCAAAATGGGCCTAGATCAATACTTTGGAATGTCTTCTAAAAAATATATATATACATGTCAATGGATATTCAGGGATTCCTGAAAGATATCAGTGTTCCAATGTAACTAGAGCTAATTTTGAAAAAAAGTGGTTTGGAAATAGCAAAGTGCTACTTGTATTTATGGCCCTATAACTTGCAAAAAAAGCAAAGTACATGTAAACATTGGGTATTTCTAAACTCAGGACAAAATTTAGAAACTATTTAGCATGTTTTTTTTTTTGGTGGTTGTAGATGTGTAACAGATTTTGGGGGTCAAAGTTAGAAAAAGTGTGTTTTTTTCAATTTTTTCCTCATATTTTATCATTTTTTTTTATAGTAAATTATAAGATATGATGAAAATAATGGTATCTTTAGAAAGTCCATTTAATAGTGAGAAGGTATATAGGTATATAATATGTGTGGGTACAGTAAATGAGTAAGGAAAACACAAACACCGCAAAAATGTAAAAATAGCCTTGGTCCCAAAAGGACAGAAAATGGAAAATTGCTGTGGTCACTAACAATCTTTTGGGAAATAAAAGAGAAAGATCAGATTTTTGTCCCTTCAAAAAAAATGAAGACAAACTTATCCAAACCAACCTGAAGAAATGGAAAAATCCTAGGGATTCTAAAAGAATGCTAAGAGAATTTATGAGAAGGACTCTATAGAATATAGGTTTCCAAACCTGATAATACATGTTCCTTGAAACAGACTTATCAGCCTGCAACATAGCGATAAAAAGTCAGAGAAACTTCTATGACTAAACACTAATCAATTTCCATACCCCCAAATTAGAAATTTGAGATCCTGATGGAAACATAGCCCCTAAAACAAGAGGGCTGGCCAAAGAGAAAGCAGCCAATGACGGCAATTGGACATCCAAACAAGATCCACATACCAAACCTGTGAGGCCATGCTGATGCTATCAGGAACACATGGCACTGTTCCAATATGAAAATCACCTTTGTAAGAAAAAAACTGTTCCAATTTGGAAATCACCTTTGTAAGAAAAAAACAGAGGCGGAAAGATGTAATCAAGTTGCAAAACCAAGACACTGCTAATGCATCCAACATCTCAACCTCAGGACCCCTGGACCTGAAAAGGTACCTGAGAAATTGAGAAGACACATCTGTATAGAGACACCACTCTCCCGGATATAAAGACTGACGGCTTAATAATCCACCTCCCAAATGTAAAATTGTAAAAAATAGACAGGAGATGAATTTCATCTAAAAACGTATTCAAGATACTTCTTAAGTCCCTAATGTTGATTGACATATGCCACAGTTGTGATATTGTCTGTCTGAAAGCAAAAAACTATAAAGTTCTATCCTAAAAAGAGGCCAAATCTGAAAGAGCTCTGAAAAATAGCAGTTCAAAGTTCAAAAGTTCAGAGTTCAAAAATATTGATTGGAAACCTCGCCTCTTGAAGTTTCCAAACCTCTTGTGCTCAGACAGCTCCCCAACCTGTAAGACTTGCATCCATTAAGAATACAGTCCAGGAAGGACGAACAAAAGGAGGCCCCCTGAATAAAATGATGATAGACTAATCACCAAAACAGAGAGAGAAGAGTGTTAGGATTTAAAAATATCAACTGTGATATCTAAAAACAAACCCTGTATTATTGATTCAGTATGAAAAACAAAAAGATATCTAGGAGAAAAACTAGCAAAGGGAACCACGCCCGATGGTGCAGTTATGAGACCTAAAACTTTCATACACACAGCCACTGAAAGAAATGTTCTAGACTGTAAGATAGACAGGCTAACGCCAATTACAATTGAATGATGTCCGATAAAGACAAAGTCATGAACACAGAATCCATCTAGAATGTCTTGAAGAAACCAAACTTACACCGAGATTACGAGTCTTGCGTTAGCCTTAAAAAGCAGCGTTGAGAGGTCCCAATGCTGCTTTTTACGCCCGCTGGTATTACGAGTCTGGCAGGTACAGGTGTACCGCTCACTTTTTACCCGCGACTCGAGCATACCACAAATCCCCTTTTTTTTTAACCCCTAATCTGCAGAGTGGACATCGCTGCCACTTTAATGAATGTATTAATAAATGTATTAACCCCTAAACCGCCGAACTCCCACCTTGCAAACACTAGTTAAATATTATTAACTCCTAATCTGCCGTCCCTAACATCGCCGACACCTACCTACATATATTAACCCCTAATCTTCCGCCCCCAACATCGCCACTACTATATTAAATGTATTAACCCCTAAACCTAAGTCTAATCCTAACCCCCCCTAACTTAAATATAATTTAAATAAATCTAAATAAAATAACTACAATTAAATAAATTATTCCTATTTAAAACTAAATACTTACCTATAAAATAAACCTTAATATAGCTACAATATAACTAATAATTACATTGTAGCTACCATAGGGTTTATTTTTATTTTACAGGCAAGTTTGTATTTATTTTAACTAGGTAGAATAGTTATTAAATAGTTATTAACTATTTAATAACTACCTAGCTAAAATAAATACAAAAGTACCTGTAAAATAAACCCTAACCTAAGTTACAATTACACCTAACACTACACTATAATTAAATTAATTACCTAAACTAACTACAATTAAATAAAATAAACTAAAGTACGAAAAACAACAAACACTAAATTTCAGAAAATAAAAAAATAATTACAATTTTTTAAAACTAATTACACATAATCTAATCCCCCTAATAAAATAAAAAAGCCCCCCAAAATAATAAAATTCACTACCCTATACTAAATTACAAATAGCCCTTAAAAGGGCATTTTGCGAGGCAATGCCCCAAAGTAATCAGCTCTTTTACCTGTAAAAAACAAATACAATACCCCCCAACATTAAAACCCACCACCCACACACCCAACCCTACTCAAAAACCCACCCAATCCCCCCTTAAAAAAACCTAACACTAACCCCTTGAAGCTTACCCTACCTTGAGACATCTTCACCCAGCCGGGCTGAAGTCCTCCAAGAAGTCGGGCAGAAGTAGTCCTCCAGACGGCAGAAGTCTTCATCCGATCCGGGCAGAAGAGGTCCTCCAGACGGCAGAAGTCTTCATCCAGGCGGCATCTTCTATCTTCATCCTTCCGGCGTAGAGCGGGTCCATCTTCAATCCAGCCAACATGGAGCATCCTCTTCCATCGACGTCCAAACGAAGAATGAAGGTTCCTTTAAATTACGTCATCCAAGATGGCGTCCCTTCAATTCCTATTAGCTGATAGAATTTTATCAGCCAATCGGAATTAAGGTAGGAAAAATCCTATTGGCTGATGAAATCAGCCAATAGAATTGAGCTTGCATTCTATTGGCCGATTGGAACCGCCAATAGAATGCAAGCTCAATCCTATTGGCTGATTGGATTAGCCAATAGGATTGAACTTCAATTCTATTGGCTGACTGCATCAGGAAGATGAAATCAAGTACATGAACTGAATATGTAAAAAAACAGTAAATGTTATTGTACGTGTAGAAACATTGCTAGCATAAAACATAATAAATAAATGCCACATAATTGAGCTGAAGAAATAACAACAGCGTAAAAAATGAAAAGAACACACTTAGCTTTGTAGAATTGTGCTCCAGGGCATCATAGTTTCTACAGTAACATCAGAGTCAGGATCAGAATGAGTCCTCGCAAAATGACAGAAAAAAAAAAAAAACATTAGGCAAAATATTCAATTTCCACAATGTAACAGTTTCAGTATAGAAAAACAAAAGCAGGCATAATAGCTTTCAAAGATCATGAAAACAACGAGCAATAGAGGGAGAGGGGTAAAATAACTAAAGTTTGGCACCAAGAATGACGCATTACGCAAAAAACATAATTTATGTAAGAACTTACCTGATAAATTCATTTCTTTCATATTAGCAAGAGTCCATGAGCTAGTGACGTATGGGATATACATTCCTACCAGGAGGGGCAAAGTTTCCCAAACCTCAAAATGCCTATAAATACACCCCTCACCACACCCACAATTCAGTTTAACGAATAGCCAAGAAGTGGGGTGATAAAAAAGTGCGAAAGCATATAAAATAAGGAATTGGAATAATTGTGCTTTATATAAAAATCATAACCACCACAAAAAAAGGGCGGGCCTCATGGACTCTTGCTAATATGAAAGAAATGAATTTATCAGGTAAGTTCTTACATAAATTATGTTTTCTTTCATGTAATTAGCAAGAGTCCATGAGCTAGTGACGTATGGGATAATGACTACCCAAGAAGTGGATCTTTCCACACAAGAGTCACTAGAGAGGGAGGGATAAAATAAAGACAGCCAATTCCTGCTGAAAATAATCCACACCCAAAATAAAGTTTAATGAAAAACATAAGCAGAAGATTCAGACTGAAACCGCTGCCTGAAGTACTTTTCTACCAAAAACTGCTTCAGAAGAAGAAAATACATCAAAATGGTAGAATTTAGTAAAAGTATGCAAAGAGGACCAAGTTGCTGCTTTGCAAATCTGATCAACCGAAGCTTCATTCCTAAACGCCCAGGAAGTAGAAACTGACCTGGTAGAATGAGCTGTAATCCTCTGAGGCGGAGTTTTACCCGACTCAACATAGGCAAGATGAATTAAAGATTTCAACCAAGATGCCAAAGAAATAGCAGAAGCTTTCTGGCCTTTTCTAGAACCGGAAAAGATAACAAATAGACTAGAAGTCTTTCGGAAAGATTTAGTAGCTTCAACATAATATTTCAAAGCTCTAACAACATCCAAAGAATGCAATGATTTCTCCTTAGAATTCTTAGGATTAGGACATAATGAAGGAACCACAATTTCTCTACTAATGTTGTTGGAATTCACAACTTTAGGTAAAAATTCAAAAGAAGTTTGCAACACCGCCTTATCCTGATGAAAAATCAGAAAAGGAGACTCACAAGAAAGAGCAGATAATTCAGAAACTCTTCTGGCAGAAGAGATGGCCAAAAGGAACAAAACTTTCCAAGAAAGTAATTTAATGTCCAATGAATGCATAGGTTCAAAGGGAGGAGCTTGAAGAGCTCCCAGAACCAAATTCAAACTCCAAGGAGGAGAAATAGACTTAATGACAGGTTTTATACGAACCAAAGCTTGTACAAAACAATGAATATCAGGAAGAATAGCAATCTTTCTGTGGAAAAGAACAGAAAGAGCAGAGATTTGTCCTTTCAAGGAACTTGCAGACAAACCCTTATCTAAACCATCCTGAAGAAACTGTAAAATTCTCGGTATTCTAAAAGAATGCCAAGAAAAATGATGAGAAAGACACCAAGAAATATAAGTCTTCCAGACTCTATAATATATCTCTCTAGATACAGATTTACGAGCCTGTAACATAGTATTAATCACAGAGTCAGAGAAACCTCTTTGACCAAGAATCAAGCGTTCAATCTCCATACCTTTAAATTTAAGGATTTCAGATCCTGATGGAAAAAAGGACCTTGTGACAGAAGGTCTGGTCTTAACGGAAGAGTCCACGGTTGGCAAGAGGCCATCCGGACAAGATCCGCATACCAAAACCTGTGAGGCCATGCCGGAGCTACCAGCAGAACAAACGAGCATTCCTTCAGAATCTTGGAGATTACTCTTGGAAGAAGAACTAGAGGCGGAAAGATATAGGCAGGATGATACTTCCAAGGAAGTGATAATGCATCCACTGCCTCCGCCTGAGGATCCCGGGATCTGGACAGATATCTGGGAAGTTTCTTGTTTAGATGAGACGCCATCAGATCTATTTCTGGAAGTTCCCACCTTTGAACAATCTGAAGAAATACCTCTGGGTGAAGAGACCATTCGCCCGGATGCAACGTTTGGCGACTGAGATAATCCGCTTCCCAATTGTCTACACCTGGGATATGAACCGCAGAGATTAGACAGGAGCTGGATTCCGCCCAAACCAAAATTCGAGATACTTCTTTCATAGCCAGAGGACTGTGAGTCCCTCCTTGATGATTGATGTATGCCACA
Source organism: Bombina bombina (assembly GCF_027579735.1). Classification (NCBI taxonomy): domain Eukaryota; kingdom Metazoa; phylum Chordata; class Amphibia; order Anura; family Bombinatoridae; genus Bombina; species Bombina bombina. The sequence goes on along the minus strand of NC_069499.1, from coordinate 1,464,547,035 downwards.
GTTGTGACATTGTCTGTCTGAAAACAAATGAACGATTCTCTCTTCAGAAGAGGCCAAAACTGAAGAGCTCTGAAAATTGCACGGAGTTCCAAAATATTGATCGGTAATCTCACCTCCTGAGATTCCCAAACTCCTTGTGCCGTCAGAGATCCCCACACAGCTCCCCAACCTGTGAGACTTGCATCTGTTGAAATTACAGTCCAGGTCGGAAGCACAAAAGAAGCCCCCTGAATTAAACGATGGTGATCTGTCCACCACGTTAGAGAGTGTCGAACAATCGGTTTTAAAGATATTAATTGAGATATCTTTGTGTAATCCTTGCACCATTGATTCAGCATACAGAGCTGAAGAGGTCGCATGTGAAAACGAGCAAAGGGGATCGCGTCCGATGCAGCAGTCATAAGACCTAGAATTTCTATGCATAAGGCTACCGAAGGGAATGATTGTGACTGAAGGTTTCGACAAGCTGAAATCAATTTTAGACGTCTCTTGTCTGTTAAAGACAGAGTCATGGACACTGAATCTATCCGGAAACCCAGAAAGGTTACCCTTGTCTGAGGAATCAATGAACTTTTTGGTAAATTGATCCTCCAACCATGATCTTGAAGAAACAACACAAGTCGATTCGTATGAGATTCTGCTAAATGTAAAGACTGAGCAAGTACCAAGATATCGTCCAAATAAGGAAATACCACAATACCCTGTTCTCTGATTACAGACAGAAGGGCATCGAGAACCTTTGTAAAAATTCTTGGAGCTGTAGCTAGGCCGAACGGTAGAGCCACAAACTGGTAATGCTTGTCCAGAAAAGAGAATCTCAGGAACTGATAATGATCTGGATGAATCGGAATATGCAGATATGCATCCTGTAAATCTATTGTGGACATATAATTCCCTTGCTGAACAAAAGGCAAGATAGTCCTTACAGTTACCATCTTGAACGTTGGTATCCTTACATAACGATTCAATATTTTTAGATCCAGAACTGGTCTGAAGGAATTCTCCTTCTTTGGTACAATGAAGAGATTTGAATAAAACCCCATCCCCTGTTCCGGAACTGGAACTGGCATAATTACTCCAGCCAACTCTAGATCTGAAACACAATTCAGAAATGCTTGAGCTTTCACTGGATTTACTGGGACACGGGAAAGAAAAAATCTCTTTGCAGGAGGTCTCATCTTGAAACCAATTCTGTACCCTTCTGAAACAATGTTCTGAATCCAAAGATTGTGAACAGAATTGATCCAAATTTCTTTGAAAAAACGTAACCTGCCCCCTACCAGCTGAGCTGGAATGAGGACCGCACCTTCATGTGGACTTAGAAGCAGGCTTTGCCTTTCTAGCAGGCTTGGATTTATTCCAGACTGGAGATGGTTTCCAAACTGAAACTGCTCCTGAGGATGAAGGATCAGGCTTTTGTTCTTTGTTGAAACGAAAGGAACGAAAACGATTATTAGCCCTGTTTTTACCTTTAGATTTTTTATCCTGTGGTAAAAAAGTTCCTTTCCCACCAGTAACAGTTGAGATAATAGAATCCAACTGAGAACCAAATAATTTGTTACCCTGGAAAGAAATGGAAAGTAGAGTTGATTTAGAAGCCATATCAGCATTCCAAGTCTTAAGCCATAAAGCTCTTCTAGCTAAAATAGCTAGAGACATAAACCTGACATCAACTCTGATAATATCAAAAATGGCATCACAGATAAAATTATTAGCATGCTGAAGAAGAATAATAATATCATGAGAATCATGATTTGTTACTTGTTGCGCTAAAGTTTCCAACCAAAAAGTTGAAGCTGCAGCAACATCAGCCAATGATATAGCAGGTCTAAGAAGATTACCTGAACACAGATTTTTCTTAGAAAGGATTCAATTTTCCTATCTAAAGGATCTTTAAACGAAGTACCATCTGACGTAGGAATGGTAGTACGTTTAGCAAGGGTAGAAATAGCCCCATCAACTTTAGGGATTTTGTCCTAAAATTCTAACCTGTCAGACGGTACAGGATATAATTGCTTAAAACGTTTAGAAGGAGTAAATGAATTACCCAATTTATCCCATTCTTTGGAAATTACTGCAGAAATAGCATTAGGAACAGGAAAAACTTCTGGAATAACCACAGGAGATTTAAATACCTTATCTAAACGTTTAGAATTAGTATCAAGAGGACCAGAATCCTCTATTTCTAAAGCAATTAGTACTTCTTTAAGTAAAGAACGAATAAATTTCATTTTAAATAAATATGAAGATTTATCAGCATCAATCTCTGAAACAGAATCCTCTGAACCAGAAGAATCATCAGAATCAGAATGATGATGTTCATTTAAAAATTCATCTGTAGGGAGAGAAGTTTTAAAAGATTTTTTACGTTTACTAGAAGGAGAAATAACAGACATAGCCTTCTTGATGGATTCAGAAACAAAATCTCTTATATTATCAGGAACATTCTGCACCTTAGATGTTGAAGGAACTGCAACAGACAATGGTACTTTACTAAAGGAAATATTATCTGCATTAACAAGTTTGTCATGACAATTAATACAAACAACAGCCGGAGAAATAGCTACCAAAAGTTTACAGCAGATACACTTAGCTTTGGTAGATCCAGCACTAGACAGCGATTTTCCTGTAGTATCTTCTGACTCAGATGCAACGTGAGACATCTTGCAATATGTAAGAGAAAAAACAACATATAAAGCAAAATTGATCAAATTCCTTAAATGACAGTTTCAGGAATGGGAAAAAATGCCAAAGAACAAGCTTCTAGCAACCAGAAGCAATGAAAAATGAGACTTAAATAATGTGGAAAACAAAAGCGACGCCCATATTTTTTAGCGCCAAATAAGACGCCCACATTATTTGGCGCCTAAATGCTTTTGGCGCCAAAAATGACGCCACATCCGGAACGCCGACATTTTTGGCGCAAAATAACGTCAAAAAATGACGCAACTTCCGGCGACACGTATGACGCCGGAAACGGAAAAATAATTTTTGCGCCAAAAAAGTCCGCGCCAAGAATGACGCAATAAAATGAAGCATTTTCAGCCCCCGCGAGCCTAACAGCACACAGGGAAAAAGAGTCACATTTTTGAAGGTAAGAAAAAATGATTAAATCAAATGCATTATCCCAAATATGAAACTGACTGTCTGAAAAATAAGGAAAGTTGAACATTCTGAGTCAAGGCAAATAAATGTTTGAATACATATATTTAGAACTCTATTAACAAAGTGCCCAACCATAGCTTAGAGTGTCACAGAAAATAAGATTTACTTACCCCAGGACACTCATCTACATGTTTGTAGAAAGCCAAACCAGTACTGAAACGAGAATCAGCAGAGGTAATGGTATATATAAGAGTATATCGTCGATCTGAAAAGGGAGGTAAGAGATGAATCTCTACGACCGATAACAGAGAACCTATGAAATAGACCCCGTAGAAGGAGATCACTGCATTCAAATAGGCAATACTCTCCTCACATCCCTCTGACATTCACTGCACGCTGAGAGGAAAACCGGGCTCCAACTTGCTGCGGAGCGCATATCAACTGAATTGTGGGTGTGGTGAGGGGTGTATTTATAGGCATTTTGAGGTTTGGGAAACTTTGCCCCTCCTGGTAGGAATGTATATCCCATACGTCACTAGCTCATGGACTCTTGCTAATTACATGAAAGAAAGAAGGTCAATTGTTTTTGAGAAAAACTAAAGAAAATTACACCATTCCCGTCATAACAAACGCGATTTCGCACCAAAACAACTAGCGTCAACAAAGAAAATAAAATGATGCAATAAATAACAGCATTTTGCACCCACGCGAGCCTAGAATTGCCCATGAAAAAAATGAAAGTCAAATTAGAAAAAGACAGAACCCCAAGTAAGAAAAAAGTTTAAATAAACTTCCCAACATGATTCCTATACTGAAACTGTTTAGACTGCATATGGGAAATACACATAGACCTGACTCATGGCAAATATACGTATAATACATATATTTAAAACTTTATATTAATACATAAAGTTCCAAACCATAGCTGAGAGTGTCTTAAATAAAGATACATACTTACCGATAACAGAGAACCCTTGAAAAGATTTCCCGCGAGGGAAACCATAAAATCAATAAGTGATAGTCTCTTAACATCCCTCTGACAAACACTGTACTCTGAGAGGAATTGGGATTCAGAATGCTTAGAAGCTCTTATCATAGAAGAAATCATAAAAATCAAGCACAAACTTACTTCACCACCTCCATAGGAGGCAAAGTTTGTAAAACTGAATTGTGGGTGTGGTGATTTGAGGTTTGGGAAACTTTGCCCCCTCCTGGTAGGAATGTATATCGCATACGTCACTAGCTCATGGACCTTTGCCAATTACATGAAAGAAAGATTGAGCTAGTACCAAGATATCGTCCAGATAAGGAAATACAGCAATACCCTGAGCTCTGATTAACGATAAAAGGGCATAGAACCTTGGTAAATATTCTTGGAGTTGTAGCTAGACCAAACGGAAGAGCAACAAAGTGATAATGCTTATCCAGAAAAGAGAAACTCAGGAACTGGTAATGTTCTGTGTGTATTGCGATGTGAAGGTAAGCATCCTGTAAATCTATTGTGGACATAAAGTGACCTTGTTGAACAATAGGCAAAATAGTCCTTATAGTTTCCATTTTGCAAGTTGGAACTGGAACAATTACTCCCATATTTTTCAGATCTGACACAGATCTTAGAAAAGCCTGAGCATTCATAGTATGTTTTGTAATATGTGTAAGAAAAAAACCTCCCCGTAGGAGGTTGTATTCTAAATCCAATGTGATATCCCTAGAAATAATGTTTTGAATCCAGGGATTTTGGACAAAGTCTAACCAAGATTTTTTAAATTTTTTTAATCTGCCCCCTATCTGTAATACTGGGTTGGGGGCCGTTCCTTCATGAGGCTGGATTAGATTTATTATTTTGCTTGGATTTATTCCAGTTTGAATATGGTCTCTAGACTGAGCCAGAGGGTTTAGCCAATCGGAATTCAAGGGATGCCATATTGGATTACGTCACTTAAAGGAACATTCATTCTGGAAGAAGACTTCGCTTGAAGAGGATGCTCCGCGCCGGATGTCTTGAAGATGGACAGGTAAAAGAGCTGATTTCTCTGGGGCAATGCCCCACAAAAGGCCCTTTTAAGGGCTATTGGTATTATTATTATTATCGGTTATTTGTAGAGCGCCAACAGATTCTGCAGCGCTAATTGGTAGTTTAGTTTAGGATAGGGTTTTTTTTATTTTGGGGGGGGATTTTTTATTTTGATAGGGCTATTATATTAGATGTAATTAGTTTAAATATCTGATATATTTTTTTATTTTGTGTAATTTAGTGTTTGTTTTTGTAATTTAGGTAATTGTATTTAATTAATTTAATTTATTTAATTGTAGTGTAAGGTTAGGTTTTATTGTAAGACAGGTTAGGTTTTATTTTACAGGTAACTTTGTATTTATTTTAGCTAGGTAGTCAGTAAATAGTTAATAACTATTTAGTAACTATTATACCTAGTTAAAATAAATACAAACTTGCCTGTAAAATAAAAATAAACCCTAAGCTAGATACAATGTAACTATTAGTTTATTTTACAGGTAAGTATTTAGTTTTAAATAGTAATAATTTAGGTAATGATAGAAGGTTTTATTTAGATTTATTTTAATTATATTTAAGTTAGGGGGTATTAGGGTTAGACTTAGGTTTAGTGGTTAATAAATTTAGTATAGTGGCGCCGACGTTGGGGGCAGCAGATTAGGGGTTAATAAATGTAAGTAGGTGGCGGCGATGTTAGGGGTGGCAGATTTGGGGTTAATAATATTTAACTAGTGTTTGCGAGGCGGGAGTGCGGCGGTTTAGGGTTAATATGTTTATTATAGTGGTGGCGATGTCAGGAGCGGCAGATAAGGGGTTAATCATTTTATTTTAGTGTTTGCGATTGCGGGAGGGCCTCTGTTTAGGGGTTAATAGGTAGTTTATGGGTGTTAGTGTACTTTTTAACACTTTAGTTATGAGTTTTATGCTACAGCTTTGTAGCGTAAAACTCATAACTACTGACTTTAGATTGCGTTACGAATCTTGCGGGATAGGCTGTACCGCTCACTTTTTGGCCTCCCAGAAAAAGCTTGTAATGCCAGCGCTATGGAAGTCCCATTGAAAAAAGACTTTACGCAAATTGCGTAAGTTCATTTGCGGTACAGCCAGAAAAGTGTGTGGTGCCCCTAAACCTGCAAGGCTCATAATACCAGCAGTAGTGAAAAAGCAGCGTTATGAGCCTTAACGCTGCTTTTTTACTCATACCGCAAAACTCGTAATCTAGCTCTGAATTAGCAGCAGGTAAATTATATAGTTTTTTTAAACCTTGAAGAAGGGTTAAAAGACACCTGGTTTAGACCATTACTTAGCATTCATATCAGAGACAGCATGAGGTATAGGGAAAATCTCTGGGAGATTGATAACAGTTTTATGTACTAAATTCAAACGATTACAGGGTTTATTATTAGAAGGTTTAGCTTCTTCAATCCCTAAAATCACTAAGACTTCCTTTAAAAAAGAATGAATGTCCAATTTTAAATAAAAAAACATAATTTATGCTTACCTGATAAATTCCTTTCTTCTGTAGTGTGATCAGTCCACGGGTCATCATTACTTCTGGGATATTAACTGCTCCCCTACAGGAAGTGCAAGAGGATTCACCCAGCAGAGCTGCATATAGCTCCTCCCTTCTACGTCACTCCCAGTCATTCGACCAAGGACCAACGAGAAAGGAAAAGCCAAGGGTGAAGTGGTGACTGGAGTATAAATTAAAAAATATTTACCTGCCTTAAAAACAGGGCGGGCCGTGGACTGATCACACTACAGAAGAAAGGAATTTATCAGGTAAGCATAAATTATGTTTTCTTCTGTTAAGTGTGATCAGTCCACGGGTCATCATTACTTCTGGGATACCAATACCAAAGCAAAAGTACACGGATGACGGGAGGGATAGGCAGACTCTTTATACAGAAGGAACCACTGCCTGAAGAACCTTTCTCCCAAAAATAGCCTCCGATGAAGCAAAGGTGTCAAATTTGTAAAATTTGGAAAAAGTATGAAGCGAAGACCAAGTTGCAGCCTTGCAAATCTGTTCAACAGAGGCCTCATTCTTGAAGGCCCAAGTGGAAGCCACAGCTCTAGTAGAATGAGCTGTAATTCTTTCAGGGGGCTGCTGTCCAGCAGTCTCATAAGCTAAACGAATTATGCTACGAAGCCAAAAAGAAAGAGAGGTAGCGGAAGCTTTTTGACCTCTCCTCTGCCCAGAGTAAATGACAAACAGAGAAGACGTTTGTCGGAATTCCTTAGTTGCCTGCAAGTAAAATTTTAGAGCCCGGACTACATCCAGGTTGTGCAGTAGACGTTCCTTCTTTGAAGAAGGATTTGGGCATAAAGAAGGAACAACAATCTCTTGATTGATATTCCTGTTAGTAACTACCTTAGGTAAGAACCCAGGTTTAGTACGCAGGACTACCTTATCCGAATGAAAAATCAAATAAGGAGAATCACAATGTAAGGCTGATAATTCAGAGACTCTTCGAGCCGAGGAAATAGCCATTAAAAATAGAACTTTCCAAGATAACAACTTTATATCAATGGAATGAAGGGGTTCAAACGGAACGCCCTGTAAAACATTAAGAACAAGGTTTAAACTCCATGGTGGAGCAACAGTTTTAAACACAGGCTTAATCCTGGCCAAAGCCTGACAAAAAGCCTGGACGTCAGGAACTTCTGACAGACGTTTGTGTAACAGAATGGACAGAGCTGAGATCTGTCCCTTTAATGAACTAGCAGATAAACCCTTTTCTAAACCTTCTTGTAGAAAAGACAATATCCTAGGAATCCTAACCTTACTCCAAGAGTAACCTTTGGATTCACACCAATGTAGGTATTTACGCCATATCTTATGGTAAATCTTTCTGGTAACAGGTTTCCTAGTCTGTATTAAGGTACTAATAACTGACTCAGAAAACCCACGTCTTGATAAAATTAAGCGTTCAATTTCCAAGCAGTCAGCTTCAGAGAAGTTAGATTTTGATGTTTGAAGGGACCCTGTATCAGAAGGTCCTGTTTCAGAGGTAGAGACCAAGGCGGACAGGATGACATGTCCACCAGGTCTGCATACCAAGTCCTGCGTGGCCACGCAGGTGCTATTAGAATCACTGATGCTCTCTCTTGTTTGATTCTGGCTATCAATCGAGGAAGCAACGGGAAGGGTGGAAACACGTAAGCCATCCTGAAGTCCCAAGGTGCTGTCAGAGCATCTATCAGGACTGCTCCTGGATCCCTGGATCTGGACCCGTAACGAGGAAGCTTGGCGTTCTGTCGAGACGCCATGAGATCTATCTCTGGTTTGCCCCAACGTCGAAGTATTTGGGCAAAGACCTCCGGATGAAGTTCCCACTCCCCCGGATGAAAAGTCTGACGACTTAAGAAATCCGCCTCCCAGTTCTCCACTCCCGGGATGTGGATTGCTGACAGGTGGCAAGAGTGAGACTCTGCCCAGCGAATTATCTTTGATACTTCCATCATAGCTAGGGAGCTTCTTGTCCCTCCCTGATGGTTGATGTAAGCTACAGTCGTGATGTTGTCCGACTGAAACCTGATGAACCCCCGAGTTGTCAACTGGGGCCAAGCCAGGAGGGCATTGAGAACTGCTCTCAATTCCAGAATGTTTATTGGCAGGAGACTCTCCTCCTGACTCCATAGTCCCTGAGCCTTCAGGGAATTCCAGACGGCACCCCAACCTAGAAGGCTGGCGTCTGTTGTTACAATTGTCCAGTCTGGTCTGCTGAATGGCATCCCCCTGGACAGGTGTGGCCGAGAAAGCCACCATAGAAGAGAATTTCTGGTCTCTTGATCCAGATTCAGAGAAGGGGATAAGTCTGAGTAATCCCCATTCCACTGACCTAGCATGCACAGTTGCAGTGGTCTGAGGTGTAAGCGTGCAAAGGGTACTATGTCCATTGCCGCTACCATTAAGCCGATTACCTCCATACATTGAGCCACTGACGGGTGTTGAATGGAATGAAGAGTGCGGCAAGCACTTTGAAGTCTTGATAGCCTGTCCTCTGTCAGGTAAATCTTCATTTCTACAGAATCTATAAGAGTCCCCAGGAAGGGAACTCTTGTGAGTGGAACGAGTGAACTTTTCTTTTCGTTCACCTTCCATCCATGTGACCTTAGAAATGCCAGCACTAACTCTGTATGAGATTTGGCAGTTTGAAAGCTTGAAGCTTGTATCAGAATGTCGTCTAGGTATGGAGCTACCGAGATTCTTAGTACCGCCAGAAGAGCACCCAGAACCTTTGTGAAGATTCTTGGCGCTGTAGCCAATCCGAATGGAAGAGCCACAAACTGGTAATGCCTGTCTAGGAAGGCAAACCTTAGGTACCGGTAATGATCTTTGTGAATTTGTTTAGGATCTTTAAGTCCAGGATTGGTCTGAAAGTTCCCTCTTTTTTGGGAACCACAAACAGATTTGAGTAAAACCCCTGTCCCTGTTCCGATCGTGGAACTGGATGGATTACTCCCATTAACAAGAGCTCTTGTACGCAGCGTAGAAAAGCCTCTTTCTTTGTCTGGATTGTTGACAATCTTGACAGATGAAATCTCTCTCTTGGAGGAGAGTATTTGAAGTCCAGAAGGTATCCCTGAGATATTATCTCTAGCGCCCAGGGATCCTGAACATCTCTTACCCAAGCCTGGGCGAAGAGAGAAAGTCTGCCCCCCACTAGATCCGATCCCGGATCGGGGGCCCTCAATTCATGCTGTTTTGGGGGGCAGCAGCAGGTTTCCTAGTCTGCTTGCCCTTGTTCCAGGACTGGTTAGGTTTCCAGCCTTGTCTGTAGCGAGCAACAGCTCCTTCCTGTTTTGGTGCAGAGGAAGTTGATGCTGCTCCTGCTTTGAAATTACGAAAGGAACGAAAACTAGACTGTCTAGTCTTGGCTTTGGCTTTGTCCTGAGGCAGGGCATGGCCTTTACCTCCTGTAATGTCAGCGATAATCTTTCAACCCGGGCCCGAATAAGGTCTGCCCTTTGAAAGGTATATTAAGCAATTTAGACTTAGAAGTAACATCAGCTGACCAGGATTTTAGCCACAGCGCCCTGCGTGCCTGAATGGCGAATCCTGAATTCTTCGCCGTAAGTTTAGTAAGATGTACTACGGCCTCCGAAATGAATGAATTAGCTAGTTTAAGGACTCTAAGCCTGTCCGTAATGTCGTCCAGAGTAGCTGAACCAATGTTCTCTTCCAGAGACTCAATCCAGAATGCCGCTGCAGCCGTGATCGGCGCAATGCATGCAAGGGGTTGCAATATAAAACCTTGTTGAACAAACATTTTCTTAAGGTAACCCTCTAACTTTTTATCCATTGGATCTGAAAAAGCACAGCTATCCTCCACCGGGATAGTGGTACGCTTAGCTAAAGTAGAAACTGCTCCCTCCACCTTAGGGACCGTTTGCCATAAGTCCCTTGTGGTGGCGTCTATTGGAAACATTTTTCTAAATATCGGAGGGGGTGAGAACGGCACACCGGGTCTATCCCACTCCTTAGTAACAATTTCAGTAAGTCTCTTAGGTATAGGAAAAACCTCAGTACTCGTCGGTACCGCAAAATATTTATCCAACCTACACATTTTCTCTGGTATTGCAACTGTGTTACAATCATTCAGAGCCGCTAACACCTCCCCTAGTAATACACGGAGGTTTTCCAGTTTAAATTTAAAATTTGAAATATCTGAATCCAGTCTGTTTGGATCAGAACCGTCACCCACAGAATGAAGTTCTCCGTCCTCATGTTCTGCCACCTGTGACGCAGTGTCTGACATGGCCCTAATATTATCAGCGCACTCTGTTCTCACCCCAGAATGATCACGCTTACCTTTTAGTTCTGGTAATTTAGCCAAAACTTCAGTCATAACAGTAGCCATATCCTGTAATGTGATTTGTAATGGCCGCCCAGCTGTACTCGGCGCTACAATATCACGCACCTCCCTCTGAGCGGGAGATGTAGGTACTGACACGTGAGGCGAGTTAGTCGGCATAACTCTCCCCTCGTTGTTTGGTGAAATTTGTTCAATTTGTACAGATTGATTTTTATTTAAAGTAGCATCAATACAGTTAGTACATAAATTTCTATTGGGCTCCACTTTGGCATTGCAACAAATGACACAGGTATCATCTTCTGAATCAGACATGTTTAACACACTAGCAAATAAACTTGCAACTTGGAAATACAATTCAAATAGAATAATATTAAAACGTACTGTGCCTTTAAGAAGCACAGAAGATCTATGACAGTTAAAAATTAATAAATTGAAACAGTTATAGCCTCAATCCTTGTAAACAACACAACTTTAGCAAAGGTTTAATCCCATTAGCAAAGATAACAATTTCTGAAAGCAGGAAACAAATTACAGAATAAAAGTTTTTATTTCAGTCAAACTATAATTCTCACAGCTCTGCTGAGAGAAATTACCTCCCTCAAAATAAGTTTTGAAGACCCCTGAGCTCTGTAGAGATGAACCAGATCATGCAGGGAATACAATGAGTTGCTGACTGAAATATTTGATGCATAGTAAAAGCGCCCCTCCCCCACACACACAGCAGTGAGGGAGAACAGAAACTGACAGAAAAAACAGATTTAAGCAACTGCCAAGTGGAAAAATGGTGCCCAAACATTTATTCACTCAGTACCTCAGCAAATGAAAACGATTTTACATTCCAGCAAAAACGTTAAACATAATCTCTAGTTATTAAACAGCTTTATGTCTTTCTTACAGTGTAATTCTAGTGAAGTACCATTCTCCCAGAATACTGAAGTGTAAAGTATACATACATGACATTATATCGGTATGGCAGGATTTTCTCATCAATTCCATTGTCAGAAAATAAAAACTGCTACATACCTCTATGCAGATTCATCTGCCCGCTGTCCCCTGATCTGAAGTTTACCTCACTCCTCAGATGGCCGAGAACAGCAATATGATCTTAACTACTCCGGCTAAAATCATAGCAAAACTCTGGTAGATTCTTCCTCAAACTCTGCCAGAGAGGTAATAACACACTCCGGTGCTATTTTAAAATAACAAACTTTTGATTGAAGATATAAAACTAAGTATAATCACCATAGTCCTCTCACACGACCTATCTAGTTGCTGGGTGCAAGAGAATGACTGGGAGTGACGTAGAAGGGAGGAGCTATATGGAGCTCTGCTGGGTGAATCCTCTTGCACTTCCTGTAGGGGAGCAGTTAATATCCCAGAAGTAATGATGACCCGTGGACTGATCACACTTAACAGAAGAAAGAGGAATTATCAGGTTCTATGTCCGATGAGTGAGCCTCACTGTTAGAGGAATCCTCATCATTCGAGGATACTTCAGTATTTTGTAGGTCTTCTACTATTACTAGTAGAAGGTAATATTTTAACTGACCTTTTTCGCTTATTTGAAAGTGGCAGTGCAGCCAAGGCCTTCATAAAGGCTGTAGAAATAAACGTTTTCATTGCGGAAGGTACGCCATCTGCAATGAGGAGACAGTAGATGCATTAGTACACATAGAAACATCACTAGATTGATTGGTATGCAATAAATCTAAGCATGAGCCACATAAATGAGATGAAGAAGCTACTTCAGTTGTTTACAATAAGTACACTTAGCTTTTGTAGAAAGGTGTTTAACAGACTCAGTTCCTATAGTAACTTTAGGGACAGATTGGGGCTGTTCCATTATGGCAAAAATTTAAGCTGCAATAATTACTATTGTAATTGTATGATGCAATATGATGTGCACAATATAGATGCGTTGATAGACATGCATGCATTAGACAGATTTCGCATTTATGGCGCAAAAAAAATATGTAAAGATGTGCACTTAAAGGCGCGAGTTTGAAAAAAGGCGTGAAAATTATGGTGCACAATCTTACGCAAAAATCCAAGGAGTGTGGGCTTGTGTGCGCATGTTTTTTTTTTTAAAAAAATGTTTGTGTTAACTAATCGCATCCTATGCATGAGAATGGTCTAGTGCAAATTAAGCAAGAAGAATATTAAGAACCTGTCCCTGGGCCATACATACACATAGTTATACAAAGTTAAAGTTTTAAAAGTTAAAAGTGCCCAACCCATAACGGTAAGTGTCTATATAATAAAATATACTTACCCATAGACAATCTCATAGCAGACAGCCAAACCAGTACTGAAACACAACAGCAGAGGTAATGGAGTAGGAGTATAATGTTGATCTGTAAAGGGAGGCATAAGATAAAGCCCTGCAACTGAATTTACAGAGAGTCAACGAAAAGATTTCCCATTAAGCCAAAACATGGTGACATAAGGCAATACTCCCTTCCCTCTGACAAGCACTGTACTCTAAAGGGAACTGGACTTCAATATGCTCTGAAGCGCCTTTCACTGAAGTAATCAAGCACATCATGTTTCAACCACCTCCTAAAGAGGCAAGGTTTAAAACTGCGGTTTGTGTGAGGTGGGGGGGAGTTATAGGTTTGGGAACCTTTGCCTCCTCCTGGCAGGAATGTATATCCCATACATAACAGTTTGTGGACTCTCGCCACCTATATGAAAGAAATCACTTTGATGTCTCTAGGATACCAGTAAGGATATTAATTAGAAATCACTGGCTATTGCAGTGCTCTGGTCTTTGTCACAAAAGTTACTCTAAGGTAAATGACTGAGCTGAAGTACTACAGCTCTGTCTTTGAATCAGGCCTCCTGTTGTTTTTAATTAGTTAATAAGTCAATCCACCTTGCACACTTATCTTATGATCTGCATCTTCAATCATCTTACAGAGCAAACAAAGACAGACAGAGGAACAAAGGCATAAAAAAAAGAAACACAGACGCAGAAGAAGGCAACAGAAAAAAGTATAAAGCAACACAACCACAATTGAGAGTAACAGACAATAAAGACTGGCGAGAAGTGAAGGTGCCAAGTCTGTTTCTTAATGAGAGGGCAGACACGTTGGGGCAAGTTCTTTTATTAAATAAAGTATACAAGCAAATGGATGATCACAAATAAATTACTATATGAATGACACTTGGAAGCCCCGTCACATTCACCCATAACTCACAAGTACCAGCTTTAAGATCAGGTTGGCTGCATTTGCAAAAGAATACATAAATATATGAATTGCTGAGATCAAATACAGCCGTTTCAGGTTCCACCTTGGACGAGAGTAGGTGGCAATGCAGCCAGCAGCGCATACGTATACTGTACCTGTATGGTGACTCAGCACGCCATTAACAAGTCCAGCAGGGCAAGACAACATGAGTCAGCTATAGCTGTAGTATTATTATAAAGTAATGCTATGTATAAAAACAAATATAGGGCATAAAGAATGTGAGTTCATTAAAGGTTACATCTCTTTATTAGCTCAGTTTATTGTCTTCTTAAAAGCCAACGTTTATTAGCTGTACACCTTTTTAGTGGGTTGTCATATTTATACTCCACAAAACAAAAACAGATATTAATAGCAAAAATAAAGGGCCAGATGACTAAAACGTATATGCACTTTAACACTTTTTTTGCCAGAAACACACAGACACACTCATACACTGAAACACACACTCACACATAAGAATTCACATATAGACACTCTAGCAGACATGCAAAGAAACACACAAACACCCTCAGACACAGACACCCACACGGACACTCAGTAGTTGTTTACATTGACCTAACAAGTAATGAGGTAGACTACAGCTTTGCACCAGATAAATTCCTTTCTTTCCTGGCAAGGAGAGTCCACAACTTCATTCCTTACTTTTGGGAAATACAACACCTGGCCATCAGGAGGAGGCAAAGACACCACAGCCAAAGCTTAAATATCCCTCCCACTTCCCCTATCCTCCCAGTCATTTGGCCGAGGGAACATGGAAAAGTAGGAGAAACAGGGTATAAAGATGCCAGAAGAAATTATAAAAAGGCAGCCACCCAAACAAAAATATCTTACGGGTGGGGTCGTGGACTCTGCCTGCCAGGAAAGAAAGGAATTTATCTGGTAAGCATACATTTTGTTTTCTTTCCATAATGCAGGGAGAGTCCATAACTTCATTCCTTACTGTTGGGAAAACCATACCCAAGCTCCAGAGGACACTGAAGGAATGACGGGAGGGAACAAAAAGGAGGCAGACCCTAATCTGAGGGCTCCACAGCCTGCAAAACCATTCTCCCAAAAGCTGCTTCAGCCGAAGCAAACACATCAAAATTAAAAAGTATGTAAGGAGGACCAGGTAGCCGACTTATAAAACTGATCCATAGAGGCTTCATTCTTTAAGGCCCAGGAAGAAGCTACTGCTTTAGTAGAATGAGCCATAATCCTATCAGGAGGCTGTTGTCCCGCTGTCTCATAAGCTAGGCGGATGGCACTCCTCAACCAGAAAGACAGAGAAGACATAGTGGTCTTCTGACCCCTATGTTTACCTGCATAGATGACAAACAAAGATGAAGATTGTCCGAACTCCTTAATAGCCTGAAGATAAAACCTCAAGGCACGAACCACATCTAAATTGTGGAGCAAACGTTCCTTCACTGAGGAAGGATTGGGACACAAGTGAGGAACAACAATCTCCTGATTAATGTTACCATCTGACACTACTTTAGGAAGGAAACCTAACTTAGTACGTAAAATCGCCTTATATGTGTGAAAAATAAGGTAAGGGGGGGTCACATTGCAAGGCAGAAATCTCCGAGACTCTGCGAGCAGAGGCAATAGCCAACAGAAACAGAACCTTCCAGAATAACAATTAAATGTCAACATTATGCATTGGCTAAAACAGAGCCTGCTGCAACACACGGAGAACAAGGTTGAGACTCCAAGGTGGAGCCACCCTTCTAAACACAGGCCTGATCCTAGTCAAAGGACTACACATCCGGAAGCTCAGCTAATCTCTTGTGCATCAACACCGAAAGGGCCGATATCTGTCCCTTGAGTGAACTAGCTGATAGAAATTTCTCCAATCCATCCGTCCAGGATGGAGCAATTAGAATCACTATGCATGCTCCTGTTTGACCTGAGCCACCACATGGGGAGAAGAGGTAATGGAGGAAATAGATATATGAGTCTGAACTTCCAGGGAACCGCTAGAGCATCTATTAGTTCTGCTTGAGGATCCCTCGATCTTGACCCGTACCTGGGTAGTTTGGCATTTAAACGGGAGGTCATAACGTCTATCTCTGGCATCCCCCATCTGGAGCATATATCTGCAAATACCTCGGGGAGGAGAGACCATTCCCCCGGGTGAAAAGATTGCCTACTGAGGAAGTCTGCTTCCCAGTTGTCCACACCCAGAATGTGCATCGCTGACAGCACACAGTTGTGGGTCTCCGTCCATTCCAGTATCTGAGAAACCTCTGTCATTGCTAATGAACTCCTCGTTCTTCCCTGATGGTTGATGTAGGCTACCAAAGTTATATTGTCCGATTGGAATCTGATAAACTGGGATGAACCCAGAAAGTGAATGGTCGCTGTTCCATTGTTTCAGCATGCATAGTTGTAAGGATCTGAGATGGAATCTAGCAAAAGGAATGATGTCCATACAGGACACCATGAGGCCAATCACCTCTATACACTGGGCCACCGAAGGACTTAGGGAGGCCAGGAAGGCAAGGCAAGCTGATGTTATCTTGCAACGTCTCTGACCAGTTAGAAAAATTTTCATGAATACCGAGTCTAAAACTGTACCCAGGAAATTCCCCCTGGTATTTGGAGTAAAAGAACCCTTTTCCAAGTTTATCTTCCATCCATGTGACTGAAGAAGACTTAGAAGGAATTCAGAGTGCTCCCTTGCTAGACAAAAAGATGGTGTCTGTACCAAGATATCGTCCAGGTAAAGTGCTACTGCGATAGCTTATGTTCTGGCACCGCTAGGAGAGCTCCCAGAACCTTCGTAAATATTCTTGGAGCAGTAGCTAAGCCAAACGGAAGTGCTATGAACTGGAAGATTTGGTCAAGAAATGCAAACCTTAGGAATTGAAAATGTTCCTTATATCGGAACGTGAAGGTATGCATCCTTAAGTTCTATGGTAGTCATAAACTGTCCTTTCTGAAGCAGGGGAAGGGTTGATTTTATTGCCTTCATCTTGAAGGATGGGACGCTTAGACATTTGTTTAGTCACTTCAAGTCCAGAATTGAATGAAAAGTTTCCTACTTTTTGTGATCCACGAAGAGGTTTGAATAAAACTCCAGACCTTTCTCTGATGCAAGTACCGGGACAATTACTCCTAAAGAGACTAGATCCCGTACGCAAACCTAAAAAAGGTAGTCCTCTTCTCTAGTCTTGTAGACAGTCTGGAGAGAAGGAATCTGCCCCATGGGCGGATGAGACTTGAATCCTATCCGATAGTCCTGAGATACGATTTCTACAACCCAAGGGTCCTGAACATCCTGAAACCAAGGGTCTGAGAAAAGCGACATTCTGCCCCCTACTCGATCTGATCCTGGATCGGGGGCCGCCCCTTCATGCTGATTTGTTATAAGCAGGCTTCTTTGTCTGTTTGTATTTGTTTCAGGACTGAACGGCTTCCAAGTACTCTTGGGCTGCTCAGGCTTGGATGAGGATTGAGATCGTTGGGACTTGTCCGAACGAAAGTAACGAAAATTCGAGGACTGTCGTCCCTTAGGTCTGTTCTTCTTATCCTGTGGTAGGGAGGCTCCTTTCCCTCCAGTAACCGTGGAAATGATGGAGTCCAGACCTGGTCCGAATAAGTTCTTCCCCTTGAAGGGAAGAGAAAGTTACCTGGATTTAGTAGTCATATCCGCAGACCAAGACTTCACCCTAGAACCGCAAAACCTCAAGTCTTTGCGTTCAAACGTATAATTTACATATTCACATCACCCATGAAGGAATTAGCAATTCTTAATGCCTTAAGGCTCTCCTGAATATCCTCGAGGGGAGATTCCACCTCAATAAGTTCAGACAGAGAGTCGCACCAGTAGGTAGCTGCTCCAGCCACCGCGGCTACTGATGCAGCCTGTTGGAATAAAAAAAATGTGTGTTAGAACATTCTCCTCAGGAGAATTTCCAACTTCTTGTCCATTGGCTCTCTTAAGGACGAATTATCCTCAATGGGTATAGTAGGACACTTAGCTAGCGTCGAAATGGCGCCATCCACCTTAGGGATGGAACCCCAAAATTCTATTTGGGAGTTAGGGACAGGGAACAATTTCTTAAAAGTTGCTGAGGGAGAAAAGGAAGTTCCGATTCTTTCCCATTCGTAACTTAAAATGTTTGCCATATGAACTGGTACAGGAAAAGTCTGTGGGGCCTTTCTGTCTTCGTAGACCCTGTCTTACTTAGGTATCTTAGGTTCCTCAGGTAGCTTAGCCTATGGAACCTCTAGCGTAGAGAGAACCTCCTTTAGTAAAAAATGCAGATGTTCAATTTTGAATCTAAAGGAGGGTTCATCCGCCGGAGGAGACTTAGTAACAGACGTCTCCGACTCAGAAAGTTCACCCTCCAACACTACAGAGGTTAACTCATCCTTGGATAGCTGTGACATACAGGCTAGATCCGATAGGAATTTAGATGACTAAATCGGGAGAACTATGTTTAACCTTTCTCTTATGTTTCCCAGAGATAGGTAGGGCACTCAGGGCCGCAGACACCGCCGATTGTAGCTGTGCGGTAAAGTCCGCAGGAAAAAGCCCCCCCCCCCCCCCCCGATGGAGAATTCGCTGTGATACGGGGAACTACATGTGAAGCGGTTTAAGTAGACAGAAATCTCTCGGGTCATAGAATCCTGAGAGATTGATGGCTCAGAGGGACTAATTGCGCTATGAGTATTGGCAGAATTAGTTCCCTTCTTTGACTTTAAAACAGTAGAAAGCTCTCCTCAGGAGTGCTGTCTGCAGCAGGATCACAAGGAAGTGAAAGAGCCTGCACCCGGTCAAGTGGTACATAAGACAGGACTTCCCCTCCTCTAAAAAAGAGTGCTAAGATAATTTAAGCTGTGCAACACTCGAAAACGAAAGTGAAACCTGTCTGTTCCAAAGCCAAAAGCACAGCACACAGTCTTATGAGCCCAAACCTAATGCAGAACATAAAAATCCCCATAACTGTTCCCAATAATCTCCCTAAAGGAGATATTAACCCTTGATTCTTGAGGTACAGAGGAGTCACACTGTGACCCTATACAGGAGTCCCTGCTTTAACAATAAAGCAGACTTACCCTCCAGGATCCATGCTGTGGAACAGATACAGCCTCTAAAGTGTGACAGCCTTGTAGCGATGCTCTGACAGGGACCTGAGTGATTAAAAGCAAGCAGTGAAACTCATCAACACTGATTGCTCAGGGGTTGTTAGCTAACAGTCTGGATGGTTTCGCAGAAAAATTTCCCTGCATCTCCAGACTTTCATCAGTACTCTCACTGAGAGGTTTATATGATTACTTAAAATTCCAGTCTCTTGAAGGGAACATACCCATTACAGGAATATCTGAATCTTCTGACACTTCTCTGTCACCTCTTCTATTGACGAAAGGCAAGGAATGACTGGGAGGATAGGGGAAGTGGGAGGGATATTTAAGCCTTTGGCTGGGGAGTATTTGCCTACTCCATGTGACCAGGTGTTGTTAGTAGAAATATGTAAATAATCAGTAGTAAGGTCAAAATGTCCTAAAAAAGGAACAGACAATGGGGACACACACAAACTCAAAACACAAACTTGCACATACACCCAAGGAAACACCCACAGAGACAGCCTCAGAAAACACACAAAGACATACACACACACAGAGACACCCACAGAAAACACACAAAGACATACACACACACAGACACCCACAGAAATCATACAAAGACAAACATACACACACAGTAGATGTGGAGTTGAGAACAGCGCCTAGATCTGTTTACCTGCTGCACTATAAAGGACCCCCTAATAGGTCCTTGGGAGTTTAACAGTACAAAGAATTATAGGAGCGCCAATGAAGGCTAAAGTAAACTACAGGTACCTTAATATACAGATGACATAGAACGATGTCACCAATTAGATGAATCCAATAAGTTTAAAAAACAATATCCCCAATTTGGATGAATCGATAAAATTCAAAATTATAACAGAAGAATGAATACAATGGATAAATATATCCTTTTTAATAACACACACTGGGTTTAAAGTATAAAATCACAGTTTATTAATACAGTTTATTAATACGACCTGATCAGATGACTTCACTGATCACTACTTTATTTGTAACATAGAGGTCACTTATAGCATAAGAAAACTACTATCCTGGTTTTGTACATCCAATTAAAGCTACTTTGTATGAGCCTAGAAAGTGCATAAAGATGATGATTTGAAATAAAATAATATAGATGATGATTGGGATAGAGTAATATCAATTCTTAGGTGAGTGTGCAACTGACACGCTAATCGTGAGAAAAAGAAAGAAAACAAATATATTCACTTGTGAAATTAAATGTGTACCAAAAAATGTGTGTACAAAAAATATACCAAAAAAATATAAAAAATATATAAAAAATATATATATACCAAAAATATATATACAAAACGATCTAATACCGGTATGATCTGTGAATAAAATCAAAACATAAAATTGTGAATTACCTATGTCTCTGAGAGACCAGGTGGATAACCAGAGCTGTCCTTAGCTGTTTTATCTAAGAAAAGAGGAAAAAGAATGCAGAGTCTTCAAGGTAGATGAAATAGAGTATTTATTAGGAGCAGGCTTATCATCAGACACAGGTAAGCTCCTATCTTACGCGTTTCGCGCATGGGCACATGCGCTTCATCAGAGAGTTTAGTTTTATCTAAGAACCAGGTTTGGTTATATCAGAAGCTGTTAGTTTCCTAAACAAATTTCTGAATGATATAACTATCAAGAGCTGTAAGTTTCCTACACAAATTCTTAAATGCTATAAATATCACAATACAATATATGCCAGCATCTAGGAATGACATAAAAATAAAAATAAAAAAGGAAATAATAAAACAATGTTTTGACACTATTAAAACCCAATTCAATGGGGGAGCAAAGAAATGTTTAAAAAGTAAAGTCCATAGTCCAATGATTAATTAATCCAAATAACAGCCAAATGATGAAGATAATTCTGGGGTCCAAAGGTCTCCGGAAACCTGTTGAAAAAATATAAAGTGCACTAAACAAAGGGCTTAAAGGGACTAAGTCTAACAGGTAATAGACTCACCCAATAAGCTGATCCTGGTGATATATGAGCCTCACAAATCTCTCCAATGTCAACGCGTTTCGGCCCTGTGATGGGGCCTTTTTCAAGACAATGTTTTTATGTCATTCCTAGATGCTGGCATATATTGTATTGTGATATTTATAGCATTTAAGAATTTGTGTAGGAAACTTACAGCTCTTGATAGTTATATCATTCAGAATTTTGTTTAGGAAACTAACAGCTTCTGATATAACCAAACCTGGTTCTTAGATAAAACAGCTAAGGACAGCTCTGGTTATCCACCTGGTCTCTCAGAGACATAGGTAATTCACAATTTTATGTTTTGATTTTATTCACAGATCATACCGGTATTAGATCGTTTTGTATATATATTTTTGGTATATATATATTTTTTTATATATTTTTTATATTTTTTTGGTATATTTTTTGTACACACATTTTTTGGTACACATTTAATTTCACAAGTGAATATATTTGTTTTCTTTCTTTTTCTCACGATTAGCGTGTCAGTTGCACACTCACCTAAGAATTGATATTACTCTATCCCAATCATCATCTATATTATTTTATTTCAAATCATCATCTTTATGCACTTTCTAGGCTCATACAAAGTAGCTTTAATTGGATGTACAAAACCAGGATAGTAGTTTTCTTATGCTATAAGTGACCTCTATGTTACAAATAAAGTAGTGATCAGTGAAGTCATCTGATCAGGTCGTATTAATAAACTGTATTAATAAACTGTGATTTTATACTTTAAACCCAGTGTGTGTTATTAAAAAGGATATATTTATCCATTGTATTCATTCTTCTGTTATAATTTTGAATTTTATCGATTCATCCAAATTGGGGATATTGTTTTTTAAACTTATTGGATTCATCTAATTGGTGACATCGTTCTATGTCATCTGTATATTAAGGTACCTGTAGTTTACTTTAGCCTTCATTGGCGCTCCTATAATTCTTTGTACTGTTAAACATACACACACACCCTCACTGAGACATCCACAGAAAACACACAAAGACATACACACACACACACACAGAAAATGCACAGACATACACACACACACACCCTTACATAGACACCAACAGAAAACACAGACATATGCACACACCCTCACAGAGACACCCACAAAAAATACACAGACATATGCACACACCATCACAAAAACACCCACAGAAAAAACACAGACATAGCCACACACCCTCACAGAGACACCCACAGAAAACACAGACATACATACACACAAACACACACTCAGAGACACCCACAGAAAATGCACAGACATACGCACACACCCTCACAGAGACATCCACAGAAAACACACCGACATAGCCACACACCCTCACAGAGACACCCACAGAAAACACAGACATACATACACACAAACACACACTCAGAGACACCCACAAAAAATACACAGACATATGCACACACCATCACAGAGACACCCACAGAAAACACACAGACATAGCCACACACCCTCACAGAGACACCCACAGAAAACACAGACATACATACACACAAACACACACTCAGAGACACCCACAGAAAATGCACAGACATACGCACACACCCTCACAGAGACATCCACAGAAAACACAGACATACATACACCCTCAGAGACATCCACAAAAAACACACACATACATACACATACACCCTCAGAGACATCCACAGAAAACACACAAAGACATGCACACCCACCGTCACAGAGGCATTCACAGAAAATACACAGAGATACATACAGTGGATATAAAAAGTCTACACACCCATGTGAAAATGTCAGGTTTCTGTGATGTAAAAAAAAAATGAGACAAAGATAAATCATTTCAGAACTTTTTCCACCTTTACTGTGACCTATAAACTGTACAACTCAATTGAAAATCAAACTGAAATATTTTAGGTAAAGGGAAATAAAAATAAAAAACTAAAATAATATGGTTGCATAAGAGTGAACACCATTTTATAATTGGGGATGTAGCTGTGTTCAGAATTAAGCAATCACATTCAAAATCATGTTAAATAGGAGTCAGTACACACCTGTCATCATTTAAAGTGCCTCTGATTAACCCCAAATAAAGTTCAGCTGTTCTAGTAGGTCTTTCCTGACATTTTGTTAGTTGCATCCTATAGCAAAAACCATGGTCCACAGAGAGCTTCTAAAGCATTAGAGGGATCTCATTGTTAAAAGGTATCAGTCAGGAGAAGGGTACAAAAGAATTTCCAAGGCATTAGTTATACCATGGAAAACAGTGAAGACAGTCATCATCAAGTGAAGAAAATATGGTGCAACAGTGACATTACCAAGAACTGGATGTCCCTCCAAAATTGATGAAAAGACGAGAAGAAAACTGGTCTGGGAGGCTGCCAAGAGGCCTACAGCAACATTAAAGGAGCTGCAGGAATATGCTTTTCTTGGTGTTTCTATGAGTGTATGTATTTTTATTCTGTGGGTCTGTCTGTGAGGCTGTGTGTATCTGTATTTGTGCGTGCAGATGTAAAAATTTTAGATAAAATGCCTCCTGGCATCTGGAAAGTCCATGCATAAAGGCACAGTAAACTTGAATGTAATTAATATATATATATATATATATATATATATATATATATATATATATATATATTTTTTTTTTTTAAAAATAAAAAAAATCACATCTGCTAAAAGGGCACCTACCATTTGTGTATTGAGGAGGAAATATTTCTGCATGGTTTTAAATATAGAATTTCTACAGCATTGTCAAATAATCATAAATACACTGCTGCAGATTGCTAAAAAAATGTATTTTTATGGACCTCTGGCCACATCATACAACTACTACCACACTGAAGTTACAATCCAAAATTGCAAAAAGAAATAAAAAATAATTTACTAAGTCCTACCTCCTCTAAAAATGAAAGTAATCTGACTCAGGCACACATTGTCCAAACTGAAGTGCCAAGTCTGTGACACACTGTGCATAGTGGTTTAGTGCACACTCAGACATCCTCTCAAATGCTAATGCTTTACTCATTGTAATGACATTTCCAGAGCTAAATAGCACTCTAATGTAGCGCCCTCTGGTGGCTGCCAAATATTTATTTTAATAATAGTTGTGTTTGCCTCATGGGGCCCCTGACAGGAGTCATCCCTTTTACCCCCTGATGGCAGCCCTGCATATAACTAAACTGTAGGCTCAACTTAGCGTTATACATTACTGGCATTATTAAAATGTACCGTCTGATCATCTCTAATGCTTTACTAACTGATAAATGTCAATATCACTCTATGTGGTATCTATCCTTCAAGTGATGGTAAATGTTAGTGCTTTTGAAATGCTAGGATTTACCAGTGTTACAAATAAAGTTGACTTTCAGTCATGAAGTATAAAATACTTCATGCTAAAATTACCTTTATTTTCCGACATGTATGGTGCACTGAGTGCCTCAGACCTCCCATAGAAGAACGCTATCTTAGCCAATAGCCATGCGGGCCAATTGACATTATGCCGGATGGCTTGCACACTATTGGCTAACATAACCTCACTGATAAAATAGCACATTATGCTATGAGGCCCTCAGCGTGGCATATGCTGCAGGCGAATAAAGAAACTTTCAGCATTAAGTTTTTTATACTTCATGACTCTAAGTCCCCTTTCTTTGTAGCACTGGTAAATTATAGCGTTTCTACCATCATTTTAAAGGGACATTACACTCAAAACTTTGTGGGGTTTTTTAAGGGATAATGTTTCCGTACCTGTTTAATGCTTCCAGAGGCATCTCTATTCCGCCAAATGAGCTGTAATTGTTGTCCTCAATAAATGTATCAATTGTGCACAAACATCTGCCATCTTTTTCATGCATAAAGCAAGGAACTAGCTATTGGTATATTGCCCTTAACAGCCAAGAGTGTACAGATAAAGGGTAAGAAGATAATCTGACTCTCTCTCTCTCTATCTCTCTCTCTCTCTCTCTCTATATATATATATATATATATAGAGAGAGAGAGAGAGAGAGATATAAAGATATATAGATTTATATAGATATTGTAAAATAAATATTAGCAAAAACATAAGACGTCTATTAAGGTTAATGGATGGTTCGAAACTGCAATAAGTGGAATTGAAGCAGCATCATATGTTTTGTGATGATCTCATTGATTCTCCCTTGGAAGGTTAGAAAGGTTAGGGATCTTGCTGCGGAGCGGCTGGACAGTGATCTCAGCTATTTATTTCCACTTCAGCTGGAATGGAGAATGCTGTGTGCTTAATCAGAGTTGCTGTGCAATCCTCTTATCATCAATAACAAACTGGACAGGTCCGGCAATTTAATATTTGTATATAAATAGTATGTGAACACATAGATTCAGCAGAAGGTGCATAGCATCATTTGCAGCATGAAGGTATTTCTCTGTATCCTTTGGTGGCCACATTATATTATTTGGCAGCACATTTTTTAATTAAATTATTGTTGTGATTCTAATAATTTAGTATGTGTTGCATTAAAGGGACATTAACACTTTGCAATGGTAATATAAAATGATAAAATTGTATATATAAAAAAAACCTAGTCTACAATATACTTTCATTACTTGTTTTGTCCCCTTTTCCTATAATTCCATTCTGCAATTGTGAGCATTTTAGTTCCTGTTAGAAATACAAGTGCAGAACACTGTTGTATTCCAGACAGCCATTAAATGACCACAACAAAGAAACAACAAGATTACAAGTTGTGCGCTAAACCCGGTGCGTAAATTACGTAGTATCGCACTCTCCATACCGCCAGCCTCTGACATCGCCGACACTAAATAAACATATTAACCATTAAACCACCAGATCCCCACATCGCTACTAATAAAATAAAGTTATTAACCCCTAAACCACCGGCCCCCCACATCTCTACTAATATTTTAAGATAGTTATATTGTAAGTTTAATTTAGGGGGGGGTGTTAGGTTTAGGGGTTAATAGTTTAATTTAGTGTTTTGCGATGTGGGGGCCGGCGGTTTAGGAGTTAATAGGTTTAGTTTAGTGTTGGCGATGTGGAGGGGGGGGCGGTGGTTTGGGGGTAATAGGTTTTTATAGTAGTAGCGATGTGGGAGGTCGGCGTTTTAGGGGTTAATAGGTTTAGTAAGTGTTGGTGATGTGGGTGGGCGACAGATTAGAGGTTAATACGTTTAATATAGTATTTGTGATGCAGGGTGATGGCGGATTAAAGTTTAATAACATAAATTATGCTTACCAGATCATTTAATTTCATTCTGTATACGGCTTTATTCCTTACGGTTGGGAAATACTGAACCTGGCCACCAGGAGGAGGCAAAGACACCCCAGCCAAAGGCTTAAATACCTCTCCCACTTCCCCCCTCCCCCAGTCATTCTGCTGAGGGAACAAGGAACAGTAGGAGAAATATCAGGGTATAAAAGGTGCCAGAAGAAAAATATAATGTAGGGGGCCGCCCATCTGAGAACACGGGCAGGGGCCGTGGACTCTCCTTATACAGAAGGAAATGAAATTATCTGGTAAGCATAATTTATGTTTTCCTTCTTAATATAAGGAGAGTCCACTGCTTCATTCCTTACTGTTGGGAAACTTATACCCAAGCTCTAGAGGACACTGAATGATAACAGGAGGGACAAAGAGAGAGGCGGACCGTAATCTGAGGGCACCACAGCCTGCAAAACTTTTCTCCCGAAGGCTGCTTCAGCTAAAGCAAAAACATCAAACTTGTAAAATTTAGAAAAAGTGTGTAAGAAGAAGCAGGTAGCCGCCTTACAAATCTGATCCACAGAGGCCTCATTCTTAAAAGCCCAAGAGGAAGCCACTGCTCTAGTAGAATGAGCCATAATTCTTTGAGGAGGTGTATGTCCCGCTGTCTCATAAGCTAAGTGGATAACACTCCTTAACCAAAAAGATAAGGAAGTCGAAGACACCTTCTGACCCTTACGCTTCCCAGAATAGGCAACAAACAAGGAAAAAGGTTGTCTAAAATCCTTAGTAGCCTGAAGATAAAACTTCAAGGCATGAACCACATCCAAATTATGAAGCAAACGTTCCTTCGTGGAAGAAGGAATAGGACACAAGGAAGGAACCACAATCTCTTGATTGATGTTGCGGTCTGACACGACCTTAGGGAGAAACCCTAACTTAATACATAGGACAGCCTTATCAGAGTGAAACACCAGATAAGGAGGCTCACATTGCAAAGTGGCAATTTCAGAAACCCTGCATGCTGAAGCAATAACCAATTGAAAAAGAACATTCAAGGACAAAAACTTAATGTCAATTTTATGCATAGGCTCAAAAGGAGCCCGTTGCAAAACCTTAAGAACCTGAATCAGACTCCAAGGAGGAGACTTAGATATGAACACAGGTCTGATCCTAATCAGAGCCTTAACAAAAGACTGTACATCTGGAAGCTCCGAGAGCCTCTTATGCAGTAAAACAGACAGGGCCAAAATCTGTTCCCATCCTGGAGAAACAATAGAATTCTGTCAGCCTTAACTTTATGCAAGAATAAATAGGTTCTCCACATCTTATGATAGATGCGATAAGTAACCGGCTTATGAGCTTGAATAAGAGTATCAATAACTCAGAAAACCCTCTCTTGGCAAGGACTAAGCGTTCAATCTTAACACAGTTAAACTCAGAGAATATAGATATTAATGAACAAAAGGACCTTGTTCCAGTAGATCCCTGCGACAAGGTAACCTCCATGGAGGAGAAGATGACATCCTCACTAGATCTGAGGAACCACATCCTTCGCGGCCACAACGGAGCAATCAGTATTACTGAAGCCTGCTCCTACTTGATGCGGGCCACTACACGAAGAAGGAGTGGTAACGGCGGGAAAAGGTAGATAAGACTGAACCTCCAAGGCACTGCTAATGCATCTATAAGCTCCGTCTGAGGATCCTGGACCTTGACGCCTATCTGGGTAGCTTGGTATAGAGACGAGACACCATGAGTTCTATTTCCAGCGTCCTCCACCTGTTGCAGGTCTCCACAAACACTTCGGGATGGAGAGACCATTCCCCCGGTTGAACGGATTGCCTGCTGAGAAAATCCGCTTCCCAGTTGTCCACACCCAGAATGTGGATCACTGACAGCAAACAGCTGTGGGCCTCCGCCCACTCCAGAATCCGAGATACTTCCCTCATTGCTAGGAAGCTTCTCGTCCCCCTCCTGATGGTTGATGTAAGCCACAGAGGTTATATTGTCTAATTGGAATCTGATAAACCGGGACGAACCCAGAAGAGGCCAAGCATTCAGAGCATTGTAGATTGCTCAAAGTTCCAGAATGTTGATTGGGAGGGAGCGTTCCTCCTGAGACCACAGGCCCTGTGCCCTCTTGGCACCCCAAACAGGTCCCCATCCTGATAGACTCGTGTCCGTAGTCACAATCTCCCACAATGGTCATAGAAAGGATGTCCCTTGGGACAGATGATCTGGACAGAGCCAACAAGAGAGCGATTCTCTCGACCGGCTGTCCATGGAAATCTGTTGAGACAGATCCGAATGATCGCTGTTCCACCATGAGACGAATTACCTTCATACACTGAGCCACAGATGCCTTAAGGAGGTCTGGAGGGCAAGACATGCCGAAGCTAGCTTGCAACATCGCTGGTCTGTTAGAAATATCCTCATGGATATTAAGTCTATTATAGTACCAAGGAATTCTACCCTGGTGCTTGGAATAAGAGAACTCTTTTCTAAGTTTATCTTCCATCCATGAGATCGAAGAAGAGAGAGAAGAAATACCGAATCGTCCTCCACCAGATGAAAAGATGGTGCTTGAACCAGAATGTCATCCAAGTAGGGAGCTACTGCTATACCCCGGGTTCTGGCAACGGCCAGAAGAGCCCATAGAACCTTTGTAAAGATTAGTGGAGCAGTAGCTAGACCAAACGGAAGTGCAATGAACTGGAAGTACTGACCCAGGAACGCAAACCTTAGAAAATGGAAGTGGTCCCTGTGGATTGGAACGTGAAGGTAGGCATCCTTCAGATCTATAGTGGTCATGACCTGTCCTTCCTGAACTAGAGGAAGGATGGACCTTATTGTCTCCATCTTGAACGAGGGGACATTTAGAAACTTGTTTAACCATTTTAGGTTCAGAATCGGGCGGAAAGTTCCCTCCTTCTTTGGGACCACGGAGAGGTTTTGAATAGTATCCCAAACCTCTTTCTGCGATAGGAACTGGGACAATGACCCTTAAGGAGGACAGATCCCACATGCACCCCAGAAAGGCTTCCCTCTTTTCTGGGTTTCAAGACAGGCTTGAGAGGAAAAACATAATTTATGCTTACCTGATAAATTCCTTTCTTCTGTTGTGTGATCAGTCCACGGGTCATCATTACTTCTGGGATATTATCTGCTCCCCTACAGGAAGTGCAAGAGGATTCACCCAGCAGAGTTGCTATATAGCTCCTCCCCTCTACGTCACCTCCAGTCATTCGACCAAAGACCAACGAGAAAGGAGAAACCAAGGGTGTAGTGGTGACTGAATTATAATTTAAAAAATATGTACCTGCCTTAAAAAACAGGGCGGGCCGTGGACTGATCACACAACAGAAGAAAGGAATTTATCAGGTAAGCATAAATTATGTTTTCTTCTGTTATGTGTGATCAGTCCACGGGTCATCATTACTTCTGGGATACCAATACCAAAGCAAAAGTACACGGATGACGGGAGGGATAGGCAGGCTCATTATACAGAAGGAACCACTGCCTGAAGAACCTTTCTCCCAAAAATAGCCTCCGAAGAAGCAAAAGTGTCAAATTTGTAAAATTTGGAAAAAGTATGAAGCGAAGACCAAGTTGCAGCCTTGCAAATCTGTTCAACAGAGGCCTCATTCTTAAAGGCCCAAGTGGAAGCCACAGCTCTAGTGGAATGAGCTGTAATTCTTTCAGGAGGCTGCTGTCCAGCAGTCTCATAGGCTAAACGTATTATGCTACGAAGCCAAAAAGAGAGAGAGGTAGCAGAAGCTTTTTGACCTCTCCTCTGTCCAGAATAAACGACAAACAGGGAAGAAGTTTGGCGAAAATCTTTAGTTGCCTGCAAGTAGAACTTGAGGGCACGAACTACATCCAGATTGTGTAGAAGACGTTCCTTCTTTGAAGAAGGATTTGGACACAAGGATGGAACAACAATCTCTTGATTGATATTTCTGTTAGTGACTACCTTAGGTAAGAACCCAGGTTTAGTACGCAGAACTACCTTGTCTGAGTGAAAGATCAGATAAGGAGAATCACAATGTAGGGCTGATAACTCAGAGACTCTTCGAGCCGAGGAAATAGCCATTAAAAATAGAACTTTCCAAGATAACAATTTTATATCAATGGAATGAAGGGGTTCAAACGGAACACCCTGTAAAACGTTAAGAACTAAGTTTAAACTCCATGGTGGAGCAACAGTTTTAAACACAGGCTTGATCCTAGCTAAAGCCTGACAAAAGGCCTGGATGTCTGAATTTTCTGACAGACGCCTGTGTAACAAGATGGACAGAGCTGAGATCTGTCCCTTTAATGAGCTAGCCGATAAACCCTTTTCTAAACCTTCTTGTAGAAAAGACAATATCCTAGGAATCCTAACCTTACTCCAGGAGTAATCTTTGGATTCACACCAGTATAGGTATTTACGCCATATTTTATGGTAAATCTTTCTGGTAACAGGCTTCCTAGCCTGTATCAGGGTATCAATAACCGACTCAGAAAAACCACGTTTTGATAAAATCAAGCGTTCAATTTCCAAGCAGTCAGCTTCAGAGAAGTTAGACTTTGATGTTTGAATGGACCCTGAATCAGAAGGTCCTGTCTTAGAGGTAGAGACCAAGGCGGACAGGATGACATGTCCACTAGATCTGCATACCAAGTCCTGCGCGGCCATGCAGGCGCTATTAGAATCACTGATGCTCTCTCCTGTTTGATTTTGGCAATCAATCGAGGAAGCAGTGGGAAGGGTGGAAACACATAAGCCATCCTGAAGTTCCAAGGTGCTGTCAAAGCATCTATCAGAACCGCTCCCGGATCCCTGGATCTGGATCCGTAGCGAGGAAGTTTGGCGTTCTGGCGAGACGCCATGAGATCTATCTCTGGTTTGCCCCAACGTCGAAGTATTTGGGCAAAGACCTCCGGATGAAGTTCCCACTCCCCCGGATGAAGAGTCTGGCGACTCAAGAAATCCGCCTCCCAGTTCTCCACTCCCGGGATGTGGATTGCTGACAGGTGGCAAGAGTGAGACTCTGCCCAGCGAATTATCTTTGATACTTCTATCATTGCTAGGGAACTTCTTGTCCCTCCTTGATGGTTGATGTAAGCTACAGTCGTGATGTTGTCCGACTGAAACCTGATGAACCCCCGAGTCTTTAACTGGGGCCAAGCTAGAAGGGCATTGAGAACTGCTCTCAATTCCAGAATGTTTATTGGCAGGAGACTTTCCTCCTGACTCCATTGTCCCTGAGCCTTCAGAGAATTCCAGACAGCGCCCCAACCTAGAAGGCTGGCGTCTGTTGTTACAATTGTCCAGTCCGGCCTGCTGAACGGCATCCCCCTGGACAGATGTGGCCGAGAAATCCACCATAGAAGAGAGTTTCTGGTCTCTTGATCCAGATTCAGAGTGGGGGACAAATCTGAGTAATCCCCATTCCACTGACTCAGCATGCACAATTGCAGCGGTCTGAGATGTAGGCGTGCAAAGGGAACTATGTCCATTGCTGCCACCATTAAGCCGATCACCTCCATGCATTGAGCTACTGACGGGAGTTGAATGGAATGAAGGACACGGCATGCATTTAGAAGCTTTGTTAATCTGTCTTCTGTCAGATAAATCTTCATTTCTACAGAATCTATAAGAGTCCCCAAGAATGGAACTCTTGTGAGAGGAAAGAGAGAACTCTTCTTTTCGTTCACTTTCCATCCATGCGACCTTAGAAATGCCAGAACTAACTCTGTATGAGACTTGGCAGTTTGAAAGCTTGAAGCTTGTATCAGAATGTCGTCTAGGTACGGAGCTACCGAAATTCCTCGCGGTCTTAGTACCGCCAGAAGGGCACCCAGAACCTTTGTAAAGATTCTTGGAGCCGTAGCCAATCCGAATGGAAGAGCTACAAACTGGTAATGCCTGTTTAAGAAGGCAAACCTTAGATACCGGTAATGATCTTTGTGAATCGGTATGTGAAGGTAAGCATCCTTTAAATCCACTGTGGTCATGTACTGACCCTCTTGGATCATGGGTAAGATTGTCCGAATAGTTTCCATTTTGAACGATGGAACTCTTAGGAATTTGTTTAGGATCTTTAAATCCAAGATTGGCCTGAAAGTTCCCTCTTTTTTGGGAACCACAAACAGGTTTGAGTAAAACCCTTGTCCTTGTTCCGACCGCGGAACCGGATGGATCACTCCCATTAATAATAGATCTTGTACACAGCGTAGAAACGCGTCCTTCTTTATTTGGTTTGTTGACAACCTTGACAGATGAAATCTCCCTCTTGGGGGAGAGAATTTGAAGTCTAGAAGGTATCCCTGAGATATGATCTCTAGCGCCCAGGGATCCTGGACATCTCTTGCCCAAGCCTGGGCGAAGAGAGAGAGTCTGCCCCCCACTAGATCCGGTCCCGGATCGGGGGCCCTCGGTTCATGCTGTCTTTGGGGCAGCAGCAGGTTTACTGGCCTGCTTGCCTTTGTTCCAGGACTGGTTAGGCTTCCAGCCTTGTCTGTAACGAGCAACAGCTCCTCCCTGTTTTGGTGCAGTGGAAGTTGGCGCTGCTCCTGCTTTGAAATTCCGAAAGGGACGAAAATTAGACTGTCTAGCCTTAGCTTTGGCTTTGTCTTGAGGTAGAGCGTGGCCCTTACCTCCTGTAATGTCAGCAATAATTTCTTTCAAACCGGGCCCAAATAAAGTTTGCCCCTTGAAAGGTATATTAAGTAATTTGGACTTAGAAGTTACATCAGCCGACCAGGATTTTAGCCACAGCGCCCTACGTGCCTGAATGGCGAATCCTGAATTCTTAGCCGTAAGTTTGGTTAAATGTACTACGGCCTCCGAAATGAATGAATTAGCTAGTTTAAGGACTCTAAGTCTGTCCGTAATGTCGTCCAGCGTAGCTGAACTAAGGTTCTCTTCCAGAGACTCAATCCAAAATGCTGCCGCAGCCGTGATCGGCGCGATGCATGCAAGGGGTTGTAATATAAAACCTTGTTGAACAAACATTTTCTTAAGGTAACCCTCTAATTTTTTATCCATAGGATCTGAAAAAGCACAGCTATCCTCCACCGGGATAGTGGTACGCTTAGCTAAAGTAGAAACTGCTCCCTCCACCTTAGGGACCGTTTGCCATAAGTCCCGTGTGGTGGCGTCTATTGGAAACATCTTTCTAAATATTGGAGGGGGTGAGAACGGCACACCGGGTCTATCCCACTCCTTAGTAACAATTTCAGTTAATCTCTTAGGTATAGGAAAAACGTCAGTACTCGCCGGTACCGCAAAGTATTTATCCAACCTACACAGTTTCTCTGGTATTGCAACAGTGTTACAATCGTTGAGAGCTGCTAAGACCTCCCCTAGTAATACACGGAGGTTTTCCAATTTAAATTTAAAATTTGAAATATCTGAATCCAATCTGTTTGGATCAGAACCGTCACCTACAGAATGAAGCTCTCCGTCCTCATGCTCTGCAAGCTGTGACGCAGTATCAGACATGGCCCTAGAATTATCAGCGCACTCTGTTCTCACCCCAGAGTGATCACGCTTGCCTCTTAGTTCTGGTAATTTAGCCAAAACTTCAGTCATAACAGTAGCCATATCTTGTAATGTTATCTGTAATGGCTGCCCAGATGTACTAGGCGCCATAATATCACGCACCTCCCGGGCGGGAGATGCAGGTACTGACACGTGAGGCGAGTTAGTCGGCATAACTCTCCCCTCGCTGTTTGGTGAAATTTGTTCAATTTGTACAGATTGGCTTTTATTTAAAGTAGCATCAATACAGTTAGTACATAAATTTCTATTGGGCTCCACCTTGGCATTGGAACAAATGACACAGGTATCTTCCTCTGAATCAGACATGTTTAACACACTAGCAATAAACATGCAACTCGGTTACAATTTTATTTAATAAAAACGTACTGTGCCTCAAGAAGCACTAAACGATTAAATGACAGTTGAAATAATGAACTGAAAAACAGTTATAGCATCACTCTTAACAAACAACACAACTTTTTAGCAAAGGTTTGTTCCCATTAGTAAAATAACACTAATTAAATTTTAAACATAAAAATTACAGAGCAACGTTTTAAATCACAGTCACTATATAAGTCTCACAGCTCTGCTGAGAGAATCTACCTCCCTTCAAAGAAGTTTGAAGACCCCTGAGTTCTGTTAGAGATGAACCGGATCATGCAGAAAAACTGACTGGAAATTTTTGATGCGTAGCAAAGAGCGCCAAAAACGGCCCCTCCCTCTCACACACAGCAGTGAGAGAGAAACGAAACTGTCAAAATTAACACAAGCAACTGCCAAGTGGAAAAATAATGCCCAAATATTTATTCACTCAGTACCTCATTAATGTAAACGATTCTACATTCCAGCAAAAACGTTTAACATGAAAAATACCTAATAAAAGGTTTAATGTACTTTTACAGAGTAATTCCGGTGTAATACCATCCCCAGAATACTAAAGTGTAAAGCATACATACATGTTCATTATAACGGTATGGCAGGATTTTTTCATCAATTCCATTCAGAAAATAAAAACTGCTACATACCTCAATGCAGATTCAACTGTCCGCTGTCCCCTGATCTGAAGCTTTTACCTCCCTCAGATGGCCGAGAAACAGCAATATGATCTTAACTACTCCGGTTAAAATCATAAGAAAAACTCTGGTAGATTCTTCTTCAAACTCTGCCAGAGAGGTAATAACACGCTCCGGTGCTATTGTAAAATAACAAACTTTTGATTGAAGTTCTAAAAACTAAGTATAATCACCATAGTCCTCTCACACCTCCTATCTAGTCTTTGGGTGCAAGAGAATGACTGGAGGTGACGTAGAGGGGAGGAGCTATATAGCAACTCTGCTGGGTGAATCCTCTTGCACTTCCTGTAGGGGAGCAGATAATATCCCAGAAGTAATGATGACCCGTGGACTGATCACACATAACAGAAGAAAAACATAATTTATGCTTACCTGATAAATTTCTTTCTCCTGTAGTGTAGTCAGTCCACGGGTCATCCATTACTTATGGGATTATATCTCCTCCCTAACAGGAAGTGCAAGAGGATCACCCAAGCAGAGCTGCTATATAGCTCCTCCCCTCTACGTCATACCCAGTCATTCGACCGAAAACCAAACGAGAAAGGAGAAACTATAGGGTGCAGTGGTGACTGGAGTTTAATTTAAAATTTAGACCTGCCGTAAAAACAGGGCGGGCCGTGGACTGACTACACTACAGGAGAAAGAAATTTATCAGGTAAGCATAAATTATGTTTTCTCCTGTTAAGTGTAGTCAGTTCACGGGTCATCCATTACTTATGGGATACCAATACCAAAGCTAGAAGTACACGGATGACGGGAGGGACAGGCAGGATCTTTACACGGAAGGAACCACTGCCTGAAGAACCTTTCTCCCAAAAACAGCCTCCGAAGAAGCAAAAGTGTCAAATTTGTAAAATTTCGAAAAGGTGTGAAGTGAAGACCAAGTTGCAGCCTTGCAAATCTGTTCAACAGAGGCCTCATTTTTAAAGGCCCAAGTGGAAGCCACAGCTCTAGTAGAATGAGCTGTAATTCTTTCAGGAGGCTGCTGTCCAGCAGTCTCATAGGCTAAACGTATTATGCTACGAAGCCAAAAAGAGAGAGAGGTAGCCGAAGCTTTTTGACCTCTCCTCTGTCTAGAATAAACGACAAACAGGGAAGAAGTTTGGCGAAAATCTTTAGTTGCCTGCAAATAAAATTTCAGGGCACGGACGACGTCCAGATTGTGCAGAAGTCGTTCCTTCTTTGAAGAAGGGTTAGGGCACAATGATGGAACAACAATCTCTTGATTGATATTCCTGTTAGTGACTACCTTAGGGAAGAACCCAGGTTTAGTACGCAGCACTACCTTGTCTGAATGAAAAATCAGATAAGGAGAATCACAATGTAAGGCCGATAACTCAGAGACTCTTCGAGCCGAGGAAATAGCCATTAAAAACAGAACTTTCCAAGATAACAGCTTGATATCAATGGAATGAAGGGGTTCAAACGGAACACCCTACAAAACGTTAAGAACTAAGTTTAAGCTCCACGGCGGAGCAACAGTTTTAAACACAGGCTTAATCCTGGCCAAAGCCTGACAAAAAGCCTGAACGTCTGGAACTTCTGACAGACGTTTGTGTAAAAGGATAGACAGAGCTGAGATCTGTCCCTTTAACGAACTAGCAGATAAACCCTTTTCTAAACCTTCTTGTAGAAAAGACAATATCCTAGGAATCCTAACCTTACTCCATGAGTAACTCTTGGATTCGCACCAATGCAAGTATTTACGCCATATTTTATGGTAAATTTTCCTGGTAACAGGTTTCCTAGCCTGTATTAAGGTATCAATCACTGACTCCGAGAATCCACGCTTTGATAGAATCAAGCGTTCAATCTCCATGCAGTCAACCTCAGAGAAATTAGATTTGGATGTTTGAAAGGACCCTGAATCAGAAGGTCCTGTCTCAGAGGCAGAGACCATGGTGGACAGGACGACATGTCCACTAGATCTGCATACCAGGTCCTGCGTGGCCACGCAGGCGCTATTAGAATCACCGATGCTCTCTCCTGTTTGATCCTGGCAATCAATCGAGGAAGCATCGGGAAGGGTGGAAACACATAAGCCATGTTGAAAACCCAAGGTGCTGTCAGAGCATCTATCAGAACCGCTCCCGGGTCCCTGGACCTGGATCCGTAACAAGGAAGCTTGGCGTTCTGGCGAGACGCCATGAGATCCAGATCTGGTTTGCCCCAACGCCGAAGCAGTTGGGCAAATACCTCCGGATGAAGTTCCCACTCCCCCGGATGAAAAGTCTGGCGACTTAGGAAATCCGCCTCCCAGTTCTCCACGCCTGGGATGTGGATCGCTGACAGGTGGCAAGAGTGAGACTCTGCCCAGCGAATTATCTTTGAGACTTCCATCATCGCTAGGGAACTCCTTGTCCCTCCCTGATGGTTGATGTAAGCCACAGTCGTGATGTTGTCCGACTGGAACCTGATGAACCTCAGAGTTGCTAACTGAGGCCAAGCCAGAAGAGCATTGAAAACCGCTCTTAATTCCAGAATGTTTATTGGAAGGAGTTTCTCCTTCTGAGTCCATGATCCCTGAGCCTTCAGGGAATTCCAGACAGCGCCCCAACCTAGCAGGCTGGCGTCTGTTGTTACAATCGTCCAATTTGGCCTGCTGAAGGGCATCCCCCTGTACAGATGTGGCCGAGAAAGCCACCATAGAAGAGAATCTCTGGTCTCTTGATCCAGATTCAGCATAGGGGACAAATCTGAGTAATCCCCATTCCACTGACTTAGCATGCACAATTGCAGTGGTCTGAGATGCAGGCGTGCAAAAGGTACTATGTCCATTGCCGCTACCATTAAGCCGATTACCTCCATGCATTGAGCCACTGACGGGTGTTGAATGGAATGAAGGACACGGCAAGCATTTAGAAGTTTTGTTAACCTGTCTTCTGTCAGGTAAATTTTCATTTCTACAGAATCAAGAAGGGAACTCTTGTGAGTGGCAATAGAGAACTCTTTTCTACGTTCACCTTCCACCCATGCGACCTTAGAAATGCCAGAACTAACTCTGTATGAGACTTGGCAGTTTGGAAACTTGACGCTTGTATCAGAATGTTGTCTAGGTACGGAGCTACCGATATTCCTCGCGGTCTTAGTACCGCCAGAAGAGAGCCCAGAACCTTTGTAAAGATTCTTGGAGCCGTAGCTAACCCGAAGGGAAGAGCTACAAACTGGTAATGTCTGTTTAGGAAGGCAAACCTTAGGTACCGATAATGATCTTTGTGAATCGGTATGTGAAGATAGGCATCCTTTAAATCCACTGTGGTCATGTACTGACCCTTTTGGATCATAGGTAAGATTGTCCGAATAGTTTCCATTTTGAACGATGGAACTCTTAGGAATTTGTTTAGGATCTTTAAGTCCAAGATTGGTCTGAAGGTTCCCTCTTTTTTGGGAACCACAAACAGATTTGAGTAAAACCCTTGTCCCTGTTCCGACCGCGGAACTGGGTGGATCACTCCCATTATTAAAAGGTCTTGTACACAGCGTAGAAACGCCTCTTTCTTTATCTGGTTTGCTGACAACCTTGAAAGATGAAATCTCCCTTTTGGAGGAGAAGCTTTGAAGTCCAGAAGATATCCCTGAGATATGATCTCTAACGCCCAGGGATCCTGGACATCTCTTGCCCAAGCCTGGGCGAAGAGAGAAAGTCTGCCCCCCACTAGATCCGTTTCCGGATCGGGGGCCCTCACTTCATGCTGTCTTAGGGGCAGCAGCAGGTTTTCTGGCCTGCTTGCCCTTGTTCCAGGACTGGTTAGGTTTCCAGCCCTGTCTGTAGCGAGCAACAGTTCCTTCCTGTTTTGGAGCGGAGGAAGTTGATGCTGCTCCTGCCTTGAAGTTACGAAAGGCACGAAAATTAGACTGTTTAGCCCTTGGTTTGGCTCTGTCTTGAGGCAGGGCATGACCCTTACCTCCAGTAATGTCAGCGATAATTTCTTTCAAACCGGGCCCGAATAATGTTTGCCCTTTGAAAGGTATGTTAAGCAATTTAGATTTAGAAGTCACATCGGCTGACCAGGATTTAAGCCACAGCGCTCTGCGCACTTGAATGGCGAATCCGGAGTTCTTAGCCGTAAGCTTAGTTAAGTGTACTACGGCATCAGAAATAAATGAATTAGCTAGCTTAAGGACTCTAAGCTTGTCTATAATCTCATCCAATGGAGCTGAGCTAAGGGTCTCTTCCAGAGACTCAAACCAGAATGCCGCCGCAGCCGTGACAGGCGCAATGCATGCAAGGGGTTGTAATATAAAACCTGTTGAACAAACATTTTCTTAAGGTAACCCTCTAACTTTTTATCCATTGGATCTGAAAAAGCACAGCTATCCTCCACCGGGATAGTGGTGCGCTTAGCCAGAGTAGAAACTGCTCCCTCCACCTTAGGGACCGTCTGCCATAAGTCCCGTGTGGTGGCGTCTATTGGAAACATTTTTCTAAATATAGGAGGGGGTGAAAAAGGCACACCGGGTCTATCCCACTCCTTGTTGATAATTTCTGTAAGCCTCTTAGGTATAGGAAATACATCAGTACACACCGGTACCGCATAGTATCTATCCAGCCTACATAATTTCTCTGGAATTGCAACCGTGTTACAATCATTCAGAGCCGCTAAAACCTCCCCTAGTAAAACACGGAGGTTCTCAAGCCTAAATTTAAAATTTGAAATGTCTGAGTCCAGTTTACTTGGATCAGATCCGTCACCCACAGAATGAAGCTCTCCGTCCTCATGTTCTGCAAATTGTGACGCAGTATCAGACATGGCTCTATTATTATCAGCGCACTCTGTTCTCACCCCAGAGTGGTCGCGTTTACCCCTAAATTCTGGCAATTTAGATAATACTTCAGTCATAACATTAG
The DNA here is from genome assembly GCF_027579735.1 of Bombina bombina. Taxonomy (NCBI): domain Eukaryota; kingdom Metazoa; phylum Chordata; class Amphibia; order Anura; family Bombinatoridae; genus Bombina; species Bombina bombina. Next base: position 1,464,507,155 of record NC_069499.1, on the reverse strand, counting down.
CCATGTCTTGCAAAGTGATTTGTAAGGGCCACCCTGATGTACTTGGCGCCACAATATCACGCACCTCCTCGTTGTCTGGTGAAATTTTCTTTACATGTACAGATTGGCTTTTATTTAAAGTAGCATCAATGCAATTAGTACACAAATCTCTATTGGGCTCCACATTGGCCTTTAAACATATTGCACAAAGAGATTCCTCTGTGTCAGACATGTTTAAACAAACTAGCAATTAGACTAGCAAGCTTGGAAAATACTTTTCAAATAAATTTACAAGCAATATAAAAAAACGTTACTGTGCCTTTAAGAAGCACAAAAAACTGTCACAGTTGAAATAACAATGAACCAAATTAGTTATAGCAACCAAATTTTCACAGTAAATGCATTAAGTTAGCAAAGGATTGCACCCACCAGCAAATGGATGATTAACCCCTTAGTACCCAAAAACGGATAACAATTTAATAAAAGCGTTTTTATCACAGTCAAAACACAGTCTCACAGGTCTGCTGTGAGTGATTACCTCCCTCAAAACTAGTTTTGGAGACCCCTGGGCTCTGTAGAGACGTCCTGGATCATGGAGGAAGAAATAGGAAGACTGTGACTGAATTTTTACTGCGCAATAAAGCGCCAAAATAGGCCCCTCCCACTCATAATACAACAGTGGGGAAGCTCAGTAAACTGATTTTATTCATAAACAAACGACAGCCATGTGGAAAAATAATGCCCATAAAGTTTTATCACCAAGTACCTCAGAGAAAAACGATTAACATGCCAGTAAACGTTTTAAATATAAAATTATGAAATGTTATTAATAAGCCTGCTGCTAGTCGCTTTCACTGCAGTGGAGGCTCAAATATAAGTTAAATGTATACAGTATTTTCTTAGTGAAGTTCCATTCCCTAGAAATACCTCAGTGTAAACATACATACATATCAGCCTGATACCAGTCACTACTACTGCATTTGAGGCTGCACTTACATTACATCGGTATCAGCAGTATTTTCTCAGTCAATTCCATTCCTTAGAAAATAATATACTGCAACATACCTCCTTGCAGGTGAACCCTGCCCGCTGTCCCCTGTTCTGAAGTTACCTCACTCCTCAGAATGGCCGAGAACAGCAAATGGATCTTAGTTACGACCGCTAAGATCATACACAAACTCAGGTAGATTCTTCTTCTAATGCTGCCTGAGAAAGAACAACACACTCCGGTGCTGTTTAAAATAACAAACTTTTGATTGAAGAAATAAAAACTAAGTTTAACAACCACAGTCCTCTCACACGTCCTATCTATTAGTTAGGTGCAAGAGAATGACTGGGTATGACGTAGAGGGGAGGAGCTATATAGCAGCTCTGCTTGGGTGATCCTCTTGCACTTCCTGTTAGGGAGGAGATATAATCCCATAAGTAATGGATGACCCGTGGACTGACTACACTTAACAGGAGAAATCTGCCCTTGGGTGGTTGTATTCCTGAGCTATGACCTCCAGGACCCATGGATCCTGCACGTCCCTCAACCAAGCGTCTGAAAACAGTGACAGTCTGCCCCCTACACGATACAGCGCCGGATCGGGGGCCGCCCCTTCATGCCGACTTGGTCTCAACGGGCTTTTTGTTCTACTTGGATTTATTCCAGGATTGAGCCGGCTTCCAAGTGCTCTTGGTTTGCTCAGGCTTAGAGGAGGACTGCTGATGTTGGGACTTCTCAGAACGAAAGGAACAAAAGTTAGATTCTTGTCCCTTAGACTTGTTCTTTTTATCCTGCGGTAGGAAGGCACCCTTGCCCCCTGTAACTGTGGAGATAATGGAGTTCAGGCCTGGACCAAATAAAATATTTCCCTTAAAGGGGAGGGAAAGAAGGCTAGACTTAGAAGTCATGTTCGCAGACCAGGACTTCAGCCAGAGCACCCGACAGGTCTGAACTGAAATAACAGAAATCTTAGCATCCAGGCGAATAATCTGCATGTTTGCATCAAAGATAAAAGAATTAGCAAATCTCAATGCTTTAATTCTTTCTTGGATAACGTTGAGGGGACCCTCCACCTCAATCAAATCCAAATCAAAAGTCGCACCAGTAGGCCGCAGCTCCAGCAACCGAGGCAACAGTCGCTGCAAGTTAAAACCATATGCTTAAAAAATATTTCTGAGAAAAGTTTCCATTTTCTTATCTTTCGGCTCTCTGAACAACAAGCTATCCGCAGGTGGGATAGTAGTACGCTTGGCTAGCATGGAGATAGCACCATCCACCTTAGGGACGGGACCCTACAACTCCAGTTGAGAGTCCGGGACCGGGAATCATTTTTAAAGGCAGCAGAAGGGGAAAAGGAATATCCAATTCTATCCCACTCGTTCTTAATAATATTCAACATTTTTACAGGTACAGGAAAAGTTAGCGGCACTACCCTGTCCTTGTACACTCTGTCTAATTTAGGGATCAAAGGTTCATCAGTCAACTTGGCCTATGGAACCTCTAATGTAGATAGAACCTCCTTTAGAAGAAAATGTAAGTGTTCAATCTTAAACCTAAAGGATGGTTCCTCCACAGCCGGAGGCCTAGAGGTAGAAGACTTCGATCCAAAGTTCACCCTCTGAAGACTCAGAATGTGACACATCCTTGGATAGTTGAAAAACAGATAAATCCAATAAATCACTGGATGACCCCTGGTCAGGAGAGCTATGTTTAACCTTTCACTTGCACTTGGCAGGGCGAGTTAAAGCACTAAGGGCCTCAGACATCACCATCTTTAACTGCACGGTAAAGTCTGATGGTAAAAGGCTCCCTCCAGACGGAGGATAAGGCGTGCTACGGAAAGCTGCATGTGATGAGGGAGATGACTGATGGGTATGCCCCTAAAGGGGTTAACCTTCTTAGACATAATAACCTTGTTGATGCATATAGAACATAGTTGAGAGGGTGGGCATACGAAGGCCTGCTCACACTATAGACAGGTATTACTATTAGGAATAGAGGGAGTACCCTCAAAAATATCAGAATCCTCCATAGCTTGCGCCAATAACAGTAGGACACAGAATAAAACAATCTTTTCTCACAAAAACTGCACCTTTATACTCCCAATGGCTGGGGCACTCACCACCTCCTAGACCCAGGCAAACAGAGAAACAAACATCTTCTCCGACAGCTAGCTCCACGTGGTGCGCAAGGCAGGACCACCCCTGCTATGAGAAAAAGCGCACCAAGCTACAAGCTGGGCAGCATTTAAAGTGAAAGTAAAAACCTGTATGTTCCATTACCGCATAACAAACAGTCTATGAGCTCAATACATCTCACACATAAAGCAGCATAAACTCAAAGCATCACATTTGATTAATCTCCACTGTTCAATAACCTTCAGGAGATATTAACCCATGATTCTATTAAGATAAAAGGAGTCACACTGTGACCCTGTCTTCAGCGTTTTCAACATATGTAAAAATTTAAACGATCTTTCAGAATTCATGCTGTGGAACAGAAACACAGTCTCTCAAGTGTGACAGCCTTGTAGCATTGCTCCTGACATGGAATTGAGTGAAGAAAAAGCAGGCAGTGAAACTTGTCAACTCTGATTGCTTAAAGGGACATTCAACCATAGAATTGCTATTGTTTTAAAAGATAGATAATCCCTTTATTACTCATTCCCCAGTTTTGCATAACCAACACAGTTATATTAATGTACTTTTTACCTTTGTGATTACCTTGTATCTAGGAACCTTCTTCCAGCCCCCTGATCACATGACTGTGTGTTTATTATCTATTGTCTTAAATTTAGCATTGTAATGTGCTAGATCTTAAATAACCCCCTGTGCCTGAACACAGTGTTATCTATATAGCCCACGTGTACTTTCTGTCTCTTTGTGTTGAAAAGAGATTTAAAAAGAATGTGATAAGAGGCAGCCCTCAAAGGCTTAGAAATTAGCATATGAGCCTACCTATGTTTAGTTTAAACTAAGAATACCAAGAGAAAAAAGCAAATTTGATGATAAAAGTAAATTGGAAAGTCAATTAAAATTAAAAGTCCTGGCGGGGCTTGGCCGTGCTGGAACATGGCCGCTTAGTGTATGAGCTCCGGGACCGCTCTTCCTTAGCAGCTGCCCGATAACACTTTCCCTCAACGCAGGCGAGCCCGGTCGGACACATGGGGTGAACTGATTACCCGGAGCATCCGGAACATTGGAACACGGAGCTGGTGCGCTCCAACAACTAGCCACAACTGCTCCGCGATGCTGCCGCACAACCTTCCAGACTCGGAACACCTACCGGACAGTCATTAAACAAGGGGACATATCAGCGGTAAGAAACTTTCACTAATACCGCCTAACACAGAGTTATGAATCAGCGGGAGACGCTGGGGTGAAGAGCAGGAGATACTTGGGGAAAAATTCTGATCGCCATTTTAGCTTCTTAAGCCCACGTGGCATGCCGACATAAGGAACGCAATGGCCCTCATAAATAAAAGTGAATGAGAAGCAGGTCAGTTCAGCACACCCCTGAAACAATTGCCATACTTTCTGCTACCCACACATTATATATAAAAATAAAGGACAGATGCAAAGAATAACTTACAAACAGACAGCACTGCCAAAAAACAATATCTAAAACTACCAGAGATGCAGCATTCCGGTATCATAGTTCATTAATTATTTTTGTATAGAACAGAGACACTGAAACCAAGAGAGGAAGAATAACATTATATATACTTTCTAAGAAGCACTAATATAAGAGAAGGGAGAGGTGGTGAGAACTGTATATATATTGGAATTACACAAAGTGGGTTGATATATCCCAATCCTCCAGCCCTTTTTTTTTCTTTCAATCGTCATAACAGATTGTGAGGATGTCGACCAGGAGACCACCTAAGTCTGACAAAGCTGGCAAACCTATCATACAGACAACTTCAGTGTCTGCCTTTTTCTCTCCATCAGACCAAGGTAAAATGAGCACCCCCCCTTCACCAAAAGGACATTCTGATGATGCCCTTAACCAAGTACCTATACACAACACAGAGCAATCTATAACTCAGCAACAACTTTCTACCTTACAAGCTACCATAGATAGATTGCCCTCAAAATCTGACATTGCCGACCTTAAATCCTTTATACAGTCAGAGATCTCTAAGGTCAAAAAAGAAATCAACACACTAGGAGACAGAATTGAGGACTTAGAGGATACCCAAGAAGTGGTTAATTCCATGCTAAGCAATACAGAATCCGGCCTAGCTCAACAGGCTTCCGTGATTGACGATTTACAGAACAAGGTGGAGGACTTGGAGAACAGGAGTAGGAGAAACAACCTAAGGATTCGTGGCATACCAGAAGAGATATCACCTGAGGACCTCCACTCCTATATCTTAAATCTCTTCAACTTCATAACCAAGTCCTCCACTTTCACAGACACCACCATAGAAAGGGCCCATAGGGCTCTAAGACCTCGCCCTAACCCTTCTGCACCACCAAGGGACGTGATAGTGAAGATAGTACATTACAAAGATAGAGAAGCTATTTGGCTAGCTGCAAGAAATATACGTCCTCTCTTATTCAGAGATAAGGAATTACAAATCTATCAAGACCTATGCCCAACAACGATTGAAAAGAGGAAATCCTTAAAGTTTATAACATCGTTACTACAAGAACATAACCTTCGCTATCGTTGGGGTTTCCCCTTCAGCCTTCTAATACCCCATGAAGGCAAACTACTGATATATAGAGAGTCTTCGGACTTGGACACTCTCTCCAAAGCACTAGGTCTTACATTCCACACCCCTCCCACAATAACAGATGAAGATGGCAGTTCCAAAGTTTCCAAGAAGCACAATGTACCTCCAAGCCTACGAACGGAATGGTCCACAGTCCGTTCCAAGAACAAACAACGTGACCAAGCTACTCATCGGGGTCCTCCTCCTTGACTTTCTTCTTACCTTGAATAGAGTGGTTTCTGGACACAATTCCACAGATAAGTATAATCCTCTCTTCTTGTTCATTGTTAGCTGCTGACCCCCAGGAAGCTGCCTGTACCTGATCTGTCGAAAGACAGCAAAACATTCTTCTACCTTCCAAATGACCTGGATACTCAAATGAACTCTGATCTATATATGTGTTTATTTGTTCATATGTTAACTACTAGTTAAGTGAAACTTATACTGTCTAGAATTAACGTTCCCTGCATAAGTTTCTCACCAACCTATATTTACTCTCACCCTGTTGAGAGCCATATGCCCCCCCCTTCTTTTCCTTTTTTTCTTCCTTGCCCCAACCCGAATTCCCTGTTCACTAATACCAAGGGAAGTTGATTAACAAACAAAGTAAAATACAGGCCACCCCCTGACCATATAAGACCCTTTATAGCACTAGTCAGAGGTATGGGGAGGGGGGATTGGTCGTTGCAGCTAGGAGCTGCTGAGGAAGAGGGATCATTCCTCCTAGTAACTTGTCGATTGTTCGACAAAATATGGTTTGGTTATGTTTTTATGTATGTTATTATGATTGTTATGTTATGTTTTTTGTTATTCTGTTTTTAAGTTTATTTAATGTTCAGGACTGGACGGCAGCACACCAAGTTACATGTTTATTTCTATCTGCTCTACTATTGTATACCTGGGGGAGATCTCAATTACACTATGTTACACCTAAGATAGTATTATATGGCGCTTCATAATAAGAAAAATGAAAGTAGAAATATTAATGTTATAACTATTAACACTAAGGGTTTAAATTCACCCAGGAAAAGAACAACTGCTCTAACTGATTTTAAACAGAAAAAAGGGGATATTATACTCCTTCAGGAGACTCACTTCCTAAAGGGTAGAGAGCCCAAATCATTTCACTATAAATTTGGTAAAAGCTATTACGCATCCCATACACAAAAAAAAATACAAGGAGTTGGCATCTTGATCAGAAAGGGGATCCCTTTTCAGGAGCTCTCCGTCAACCGAGACAGAGAAGGCAGATTTCTTATAATAACGGGCCTACTATATGGCCTTCCCATCACACTTGCCTCAATATATGCACCACACACAAAACAACACTCCTTTATTAAAAAAGTATTAAATGAGGTCCTCGATATCCAAAAAGGTACACTAATTATTGGAGGCGATCTTAACCTCCCTTTAAACCCTAATATGGACACCTCCACTCACAATGTTTCTATCTCTAAAAATAACGTCAAGAAAGTGAATAATACCCTGCAACAAAGGGGTTGCTTAGACATATGGAGAGTGATGCACCCGGACACCATCGACTACACATTTTATTCCTTTCCTCACAAAATGTATAGTAGGATTGATTACATATTCACAGATATAACAAGTATGAGCTTAGTAAGGTCCATAGACATCACACCGATGACATGGTCAGACCATGCAGGGGTATGTTGTGCCCTAATGTGGCCTTCTAAACCTATCACAAACTACATATGGAAGCTAGATGATAGCCTACTATTAGATCCTGCTATTAAATTAAAAATACAAAACAGGATTGAAGACTTTTTCCTACATAATAAACACACAGACACATCCCCACAAACCAATTGGGAAGCCCATAAGTGTACTATTAGGGGTGAGTTGATGGCTTGCAAAGCATACCTTTCCAAGCTACGGAGAGAAGCGACCAATAACCTTCTCATAGAAATATCCCAACTAGAGAAAACCCATAAAACAAATCCAAAAGACGAATCCATTCTGCAAACATTACAGACTGCGAGATTTAGACTAGCCTCTATCCTGGGGAAGGAACAAAATAGAAAAGCCTTCCTATTCAAACAACACTCATACATTGATTTAAATAAACAAGGTCGCTCTCTGGCCAGATATATAAGGAAAAAAGCAAAGTCTAACTATATTCTCCACATAAAAGATAGTGAAGGTAGATCCCACCGAACTACACAGGCAATTGCAGAAACATTTAGAAAGTACTACTACAAACTATATAATCTTCCTTCGCATTCGCAAACAGAAAGCCCAGTTAGTCACTCTCGAAAACAACTAATATCAGAATACCTCTCTAAACTAAAACTCCCCCATATAACCCAATTACAAAAAGAAGCGCTAGACGAGCCGTTCTCACTAGAAGAGCTTCAACTTGTACTTAAAAATTTACCCAACGGCAAAGCTCCAGGCCCTGACGGCTACACTTACAAATACTTCTTAACCTTTGCAGAACAACTATCCACACACCTATTGCAATATTTCAACTACATAGACTCTACCCACCCTTTTTCAGGACCAGCCCTAGAAGCCCATATATCCGTACTACTGAAACCTCAAAAATCCCCTATCGAACCCACCAGCTACCGCCCAATATCCCTGCTAAATACCGATATCAAAATATACTCAAAATTACTAGCAAATAGAATTAACAATCTGTTACCCGACCTCATACACCCTGACCAAGTGGGATTCGTTCTGGGGAGGGAGGCGAAAGACAACACGGTCAGAGCCTTGAACACAATCTTTTATGCCCAAACCCATAAAATACCACTAATAGCACTCTCTATCGATGCAGAGAAGGCTTTTGACCGTGTTGCCTGGGACTACCTACAAATGACACTCCAAGCCATGGGATTTGGGGAGAAAGTGATACAAAACATAATGTCTCTATACACTAGCCCTAGCGCTAGGGTACTAATAAATGGAACCCTATCAGGCCCGTTTACAATATCTAACGGGACACGGCAGGGATGCCCACTATCGCCCTTGCTCTTCGCTTGCGTAATTGAAACATTAGCAGTTAGGATTAGATCCCTCCCAGATATAGCAGGACTCACAATAAATGATCAACAATACACCATATCTCTATTCGCTGACGACTTGTTATTCACCTTGACCAACCCCCTGACCTCGTTACCCCTGTTGGTTAGAGAATTCCAGGTTTTCCATAATGTGTCCAACTTCCTAGTCAACATTACAAAATCCGAAATACTAAATATTACCATCGGACCGGAAGAATCAGAACAATTAGTAACTCTATCCCCATTTAAATGGAACAAGTGCCATCTTAAGTACCTAGGCATATACCTAGCCACTTCTACAGAAGCACTGATTCAACTCAATTATGGAAAAATTAAATCCGAAATAATTAGAGATCTCTCGACTTGGAGATCCAAAAAACTATCATGGCTGGGTCGCATTAACCTAATAAAAATGAATGTATTCCCTAGAATCTTATATATTCTTCAAACCCTGCCTATCCCATTACCAGAGAGATACTTACCTTCCCTACAATGTGCTCTCAGTGATTTTGTATGGCATAAAAAGCACCCAAGAATTAATAAAACTATTATGTCCCTCCCCAAGTTACAAGGAGGTTTAGGCCTTCCTAACCTAATGTATTATAGGTACGCGATATTCCTACAAAGAATTGTAGACTGGAGTATTCATAAACAACACAAAAGGTGGGTTGTCATGGAACATAGCATAGCGCAATCCCAAAACCTTAGCAGCCCATGTTGGGCTTTTAAACACCCCCAAGACGAACACCCCCAATCGACCATTACTATTACAGAAACCTATCGGTCATGGCATAAGCTACTAACCTTATTCCCATACCTTTCCTCTAGGCCCTCTCCATTGACATCCCTAATTAAAAACGGAGAGCTTGATCTAGGTCCCAACATAAACAAACATTCCTATCCCTCACATCTCCAAGATTTTCCGGTTTTCTGGATGGTCCACAACGAACAGATCAAATCACAAACAGACTTAATACAACAGGGTTTCTCCTGCTTGACTAATTGGTTCACATACCAACGAATATACCACCTCCTCATGACTCATGACCAATCTCCCAATATGACCAGACCATTAACCTCATTTGAACAGTTATGCATCAGAGAACCACCAATCCGACATACCTTATCACTAATCTATAAAATACTGATCACACCATTTCCGGGTTGCCCCATTCCCTATATGGAAAGTTGGGAGAAGGATTTAGGGATAATAATCCCACTACACATCAGATCAAGAATAATAGGTGCAACACTTAAGACCTCTATCTCCACAGCCACTATGGAAATTAACCTAAAATTACTACATAGATGGTACTACACACCTAACAAACTTCACCGACTATTTCACAAATCGCAAAACAAATGCTGGCGCTGTGGACATGCCAACAGTGGCATGGCCCACATGTGGTGGTGGTGCACAGTTATACATAATCTTTGGAAGTCAGTCATTCTAGAGATAGAAGACATACTCGAACTACAATTTCCTATGGACCCCCTAATCTGGTTACTAAATAAACCTCCCAAAATTAAACATAAACCCTCCCTTAAATTATTCTTTATTATGTCAAATAGTGTAAAATTTCTAATAGCTAAGAACTGGAGGTCGCGAGATCCCCCAACTATAGAGATGTGGGTTAATAGAGTTTTTGAATTGGTTCATCTCGAGGAACTATATTACTTAAAAACAGACAGAATGGAAGTTTATGCTCAAGTTTTATCACTATGGGAAATATACCTTAAAGATAGATAGGTGGATTCCATATCATACATTAGTTATATAGAAACACAATGGAGTTTATTGTTGAGAACCCCCCCCCCCCCTTCTGCAATATCATAATGAAAAAGAAGGGTTTGAAATTCAGACAGAATTCCCTTGTTCTATGTTGCATTTCTTTATTCACTTGTAAAGAGTTAAATCTTCTGATAAGTGCTTGCTGGTCCAGTCCAATGTTGTATTGTTGTTATAATAGTAAAATTGAATCGGCCCAATATCTAGCATGTACTGTTACATCAAATATGTATGAAACTGGAGCTGCGTCTCCATAACCTGTAATCCTATTTTTATTATCTCAATAAAGCTGATTCAAAAAAAATAAAAAAAAAAATAAAAAAAAAATTAAAAGTCCTATCTGAATAATGAAAGTTTAATTTATACTTGACTGTCCCTTTAAGGAGCTCTTAGCAGGCAGTCTGGATGGGTTCACAGAAAGACTGTCCCTGCATCTCCAGACTCGTCAATGCTCTCACTGAGAGGCTGACAAGACTACTTAGTCCCATATTTAAGGGCAGATACCCTTCCTGAGGAACAACTCCGAAATCTTCTGACACTTCTCTGCCATCCTCCTGTGACGAAAGGCAAAGCATGACTGGGGGATGGGGGAAGTGGGAGAGGTATTTAAGCCTTTGGCTGGGGTGTCTTTGCCTCCTCCTGGTGGCCAGGTTCAGTATTTCCCAACAGTAAGGAATGAAGCCGTGGACTCTCCTTATATTAAGATGGAAAGGTTCTTTATGGTTGTTGGCGTACTTTGTAACATTTTTGTTATGAGTTTTGTGAAACATTTTTGTTTGAAAAAATACATAACTACTGATTTCAGATTGCAGAATGGATCGTGGCGGTACTGTATAAGCTATAATGCTAACGTAATAGTCGGACCACACAACCTGTAATACGGGAGACCTCAAAATTCCGCACTCAAAACTCATTTTTTGAGTGCGGAATGGAGAGTTGCGTAAAGGCTAAAATGCTAGGGGTGTAGCCGAACCACCACGAGAGACCTGCATATTATGCGCACAATGGCCATTTTTTCAGTGGTTTAGCCGCACCACACAATTTGTAATCTTGCTGATATTAACTTAAGTTACAACATGGCAGCACATATTGTTTTATAGACATTAAAACTTTACACTTATTTTGTTCCTATTTAAACTAATGAAACTTTAAAAAAATACATCTACATGTTATTCTCAGACTAATCTTTTCTTTGAATGCACCATTCTATCTAGTATTTATTTACACCTAGATTTAGAGTTTTGCGTTAGAAGGGGTGCGTTAGCTACGCATGTTTTCCCCCCCCCGCACCTTTTAAATAACGCTGGAATTTAGAGTTCTTTGAAGGGCTGCGTTAGGCTCCAAAAAGGGAGCGTAGAGCATAATTTACCGCCACTTCAACTCTAAATACCAGCATTGCTTACGGACGCGGCCAGCTTCAAAAACGTGCTTGTGCACGATATCCCCAATCGGAACAGCCAATAGAATGCAAGCTCAATCTGATTGGCTGATTGGATCAGCCAATCGGATTGAACTTGAATCTGATTGGCTGATTCAATCAGCCAATCAGATTTTTCCTACCTTAATTCCGATTGGCTGATAGAATCCTATCAGCCAATCGGAATTCGAGGGACGCCATCTTGGATGACGTCACTTAAAGGAACCTTCATTCGTCGGGAGTCGCCGGAAGAAGAGGATGGATCCGTGTCGGCTGCTTCAAGATGGTCCCGCTCCGCGCCGGATGAAGATAGAAGACGCCGCCTGGATGAACATGTCTACCGGTCCGGATGTCCTCTTCTTGCCGGATAGGATGAAGACTTCGGACCCTCTTCTGGACCTCTTCTTGCCGGATAGGATGAAGACTTCGGACCCTCTTCTGGACCTCTTCTTGCCGGATAGGATGAAGACTTCGGACCCTCTTCTGGACGCATCGGTGATACCCGGCGTGGTGAAGATAAGGTAGGGAGATCGTCAGCGGCTTAGTGCTAGGTTTTTTAAGGGGGGTTTGGGTTAGATTAGGGGTATGTGGGTGGTGGGTTGTAATGTTGGGGGGGGGGTATTGTATGTTTTTTTAAAATGCAAAAGAGCTGTTAACTTTGGGGCATGCCCAGCAAAAGGCCATTTTAAGGGCTGGTAAGGTAAAAACAGAATTTATGTTTACCTGATAAATTACTTTCTCCAACGGTGTGTCCGGTCCACGGCGTCATCCTTACTTGTGGGATATTCTCTTCCCCAACAGGAAATGGCAAAGAGCCCAGCAAAGCTGGTCACATGATCCCTCCTAGGCTCCGCCTACCCCAGTCATTCGACCGACGTTAAGGAGGAATATTTGCATAGGAGAAACCATATGGTACCGTGGTGACTGTAGTTAAAGAAAATAAATTATCAGACCTGATTAAAAAAACCAGGGCGGGCCGTGGACCGGACACACCGTTGGAGAAAGTAATTTATCAGGTAAACATAAATTCTGTTTTCTACAACATAGGTGTGTCCGGTCCACGGCGTCATCCTTACTTGTGGGAACCAATACCAAAGCTTTAGGACACGGATGAAGGGAGGGAGCAAATCAGGTCACCTAAATGGAAGGCACCACGGCTTGCAAAACCTTTCTCCCAAAAATAGCCTCAGAAGAAGCAAAAGTATCAAACTTGTAAAATTTGGTAAAAGTGTGCAGTGAAGACCAAGTCGCTGCCCTACATATCTGATCAACAGAAGCCTCGTTCTTGAAGGCCCATGTGGAAGCCACAGCCCTAGTGGAATGAGCCGTGATTCTTTCGGGAGGCTGCCGTCCGGCAGTCTCGTAAGCCAATCTGATGATGCTTTTAATCCAAAAAGAGAGAGAGGTAGAAGTTGCTTTTTGACCTCTCCTTTTACCAGAATAAACAACAAACAAGGAAGATGTTTGTCTAAAATCCTTTGTAGCATCTAAATAGAATTTTAGAGCGCGAACAACATCCAGATTGTGCAACAAACGTTCCTTCTTTGACACTGGTTTCGGACACAGAGAAGGTACGATAATCTCCTGGTTAATGTTTTTGTTAGAAACAACTTTTGGAAGAAAACCAGGTTTAGTGCGTAAAACCACCTTATCTGCGTGGAACACCAGATAAGGAGGAGAACACTGCAGAGCAGATAATTCTGAAACTCTTCTAGCAGAAGAAATCGCAACTAAAAACAAAACTTTCCAAGATAATAACTTAATATCAACGGAATGTAGGGGTTCAAACGGAACCCCCTGAAGAACTGAAAGAACTAAGTTGAGACTCCAAGGAGGAGTCAAAGGTTTGTAAACAGGCTTAATTCTAACCAGAGCCTGAACAAAGGCTTGAACATCTGGCACAGCTGCCAGCTTTTTGTGAAGTAACACAGACAAGGCAGAAATCTGTCCCTTCAGGGAACTAGCAGATAATCCTTTTTCCAATCCTTCTTGAAGGAAGGATAGAATCTTAGGAATCTTAACCTTGTCCCAAGGGAATCCTTTAGATTCACACCAACAGATATATTTTTTCCAAATTTTGTGGTAAATCTTTCTAGTTACAGGCTTTCTGGCCTGAACAAGAGTATCGATAACAGAATCTGAGAACCCTCGCTTCGATAAGATCAAGCGTTCAATCTCCAAGCAGTCAGCTGGAGTGAAACCAGATTCGGATGTTCGAACGGACCCTGAACAAGAAGGTCTCGTCTCAAAGGTAGCTTCCAAGGTGGAGCCGATGACATATTCACCAGATCTGCATACCAAGTCCTGCGTGGCCACGCAGGAGCTATCAAGATCACCGACGCCCTCTCCTGATTGATCCTGGCTACCAGCCTGGGGATGAGAGGAAACGGCGGGAACACATAAGCTAGTTTGAAGGTCCAAGGTGCTACTAGTGCATCCACTAGAGCCGCCTTGGGATCCCTGGATCTGGACCCGTAGCAAGGAACTTTGAAGTTCTGACGAGAGGCCATCAGATCCATGTCTGGAATGCCCCACAGCTGAGTGACTTGGGCAAAGATTTCCGGATGGAGTTCCCACTCCCCCGGATGCAATGTCTGACGACTCAGAAAATCCGCTTCCCAATTTTCCACTCCTGGGATGTGGATAGCAGACAGGTGGCAGGAGTGAGACTCCGCCCATAGAATGATTTTGGTCACTTCTTCCATCGCTAGGGAACTCCTTGTTCCCCCCTGATGGTTGATGTATGCAACAGTTGTCATGTTGTCTGATTGAAACCGTATGAACTTGGCCCACCAAATTTTCACCACAGTGTCTTAAAGCCTTAAAAGTATTGCACACCAAATTTGGAAGCTTTAACCCTTAAAATAACGGAACCGGAGCCGTTTTTAACTTTAACCCCTTTACAGTCCCTGGTATCTGCTTTGCTGAGACCCAACCAAGCCCAAAGGGGAATACGATACCAAATGACGCCTTCAGAAAGTCTTTTCTAAGTATCAGAGCTCCTCTCACATGCGACTGCATGTCATGCCTCTCAAAAACAAGTGCGCAACACCGGCGCGAAAATGAGGCTCTGCCTATGATTTGGGAAAGCCCCTAAATAATAAGGAGTCTAAAACAGTGCCTGCCGATATTATTATATCAAAATACCCAGATAAAATGATTCCTCAAGGCTAAATATGTGTTAATAATGAATCGATTTAGCCCAGAAAAAGTCTACAGTCTTAATAAGCCCTTGTGAAGCCCTTATTTACGATCTTTATAAACATGGCTTACCGGATCCCATAGGGAAAATGACAGCTTCCAGCATTACATCGTCTTGTTAGAATGTGTCATACCTCAAGCAGCAAGAGACTGCTCACTGTTCCCCCAACTGAAGTTAATTGCTCTCAACAGTCCTGTGTGGAACAGCCATGGATTTTAGTGACGGTTGCTAAAATCATTTTCCTCATACAAACAGAAATCTTCATCTCTTTTCTGTTTCTGAGTAAATAGTACATACCAGCACTATTTTAAAATAACAAACTCTTGATTGAATAATAAAAACTACAGTTAAACACTAAAAAACTCTAAGCCATCTCCGTGGAGATGTTGCCTGTACAACGGCAAAGAGAATGACTGGGGTAGGCGGAGCCTAGGAGGGATCATGTGACCAGCTTTGCTGGGCTCTTTGCCATTTCCTGTTGGGGAAGAGAATATCCCACAAGTAAGGATGACGCCGTGGACCGGACACACCTATGTTGGAGAAAGAGCTATTAACTTTTTATTTTAGAATAGGGTAGGACATTTTTTTATTTGGGGGGCTTTGTTATTTTTTTAGGGGGCTTAGAGTAGGTGTAATTAGTTTAAAATTCTTGTAATCTTTTTTTATTTTTTGTAATTTAGTGTTTGTTTTTTGTAATTTAGTTTAGTTGATTTAATTGTAGATAATTGTAGATAGTTTAGTTAATTAATTTATTGATAGTGTAGTGTTAGGTTTAATTGTAACTTAGGTTAGGATTTATTTTACAGGTAATTTTGTACTTATTTTAACTAGGTAGCTATTAAATAGTAAATAACTATTTAATAGCTATTGTACCTAGTTAAAAACATAATTTATGCTTACCTGATAAATTCCTTTCTTCTGTTGTGTGATCAGTCCACGGGTCATCATTACTTCTGGGATATTATCTGCTCCCCTACAGGAAGTGCAAGAGGATTCACCCAGCAGAGTTGCTATATAGCTCCTCCCCTCTACGTCACCTCCAGTCATTCGACCAAAGACCAACGAGAAAGGAGAAGCCAAGGGTGTAGTGGTGACTGAATTATAATTTAAAAAATATGTACCTGCCTTAAAAAACAGGGCGGGCCGTGGACTGATCACACAACAGAAGAAAGGAATTTATCAGGTAAGCATAAATTATGTTTTCTTCTGTTATGTGTGATCAGTCCACGGGTCATCATTACTTCTGGGATACCAATACCAAAGCAAAAGTACACGGATGACGGGAGGGATAGGCAGGCTCATTATACAGAAGGAACCACTGCCTGAAGAACCTTTCTCCCAAAAATAGCCTCCGAAGAAGCAAAAGTGTCAAATTTGTAAAATTTGGAAAAAGTATGAAGCGAAGACCAAGTTGCAGCCTTGCAAATCTGTTCAACAGAGGCCTCATTCTTAAAGGCCCAAGTGGAAGCCACAGCTCTAGTGGAATGAGCTGTAATTCTTTCAGGAGGCTGCTGTCCAGCAGTCTCATAGGCTAAACGTATTATGCTACGAAGCCAAAAAGAGAGAGAGGTAGCAGAAGCTTTTTGACCTCTCCTCTGTCCAGAATAAACGACAAACAGGGAAGAAGTTTGGCGAAAATCTTTAGTTGCCTGCAAGTAGAACTTGAGGGCCCGAACTACATCCAGATTGTGTAGAAGACGTTCCTTCTTTGAAGAAGGATTTGGACACAAGGATGGAACAACAATCTCTTGATTGATATTTCTGTTAGTGACTACCTTAGGTAAGAACCCAGGTTTAGTACGCAGAACTACCTTGTCTGAGTGAAAGATCAGATAAGGAGAATCACAATGTAGGGCTGATAACTCAGAGACTCTTCGAGCCGAGGAAATAGCCATTAAAAATAGAACTTTCCAAGATAACAATTTTATATCAATGGAATGAAGGGGTTCAAACGGAACACCCTGTAAAACGTTAAGAACTAAGTTTAAACTCCATGGCGGAGCAACAGTTTTAAACACAGGCTTGATCCTAGCTAAAGCCTGACAAAAAGCCTGGATGTCTGAATTTTCTGACAGACGCCTGTGTAACAAGATGGACAGAGCTGAGATCTGTCCCTTTAATGAGCTAGCCGATAAACCCTTTTCTAAACCTTCTTGTAGAAAAGACAATATCCTAGGAATCCTAACCTTACTCCAGGAGTAATCTTTGGATTCACACCAGTATAGGTATTTACGCCATATTTTATGGTAAATCTTTCTGGTAACAGGCTTCCTAGCCTGTATCAGGGTATCAATAACCGACTCAGAAAAACCACGTTTTGATAAAATCAAGCGTTCAATTTCCAAGCAGTCAGCTTCAGAGAAGTTAGACTTTGATGATTGAATGGACCCTGAATCAGAAGGTCCTGTCTTAGAGGTAGAGACCAAGGCGGACAGGATGACATGTCCACTAGATCTGCATACCAAGTCCTGCGCGGCCATGCAGGCGCTATTAGAATCACTGATGCTCTCTCCTGTTTGATTTTGGCAATCAATCGAGGAAGCAGTGGGAAGGGTGGAAATACATAAGCCATCCTGAAGTTCCAAGGTGCTGTCAAAGCATCTATCAGAACCGCTCCCGGATCCCTGGATCTGGATCCGTAGCGAGGAAGTTTGGCGTTCTGGCGAGACGCCATGAGATCTATCTCTGGTTTGCCCCAACGTTGAAGTATTTGGGCAAAGACCTCCGGATGAAGTTCCCACTCCCCCGGATGAAGAGTCTGGCGACTCAAGAAATCCGCCTCCCAGTTCTCCACTCCCGGGATGTGGATTGCTGACAGGTGGCAAGAGTGAGACTCTGCCCAGCGAAATATCTTTGATACTTCTATCATTGCTAGGGAACTTCTTGTCCCTCCTTGATGGTTGATGTAAGCTACAGTCGTGATGTTGTCCGACTGAAACCTGATGAACCCCCGAGTCTTTAACTGGGGCCAAGATAGAAGGGCATTGAGAACTGCTCTCAATTCCAGAATGTTTATTGGCAGGAGACTTTCCTCCTGACTCCATTGTCCCTGAGCCTTCAGAGAATTCCAGACAGCGCCCCAACCTAGAAGGCTGGCGTCTGTTGTTACAATTGTCCAGTCCGGCCTGCTGAACGGCATCCCCCTGGACAGATGTGGCCGAGAAAGCCACCATAGAAGAGAGTTTCTGGTCTCTTGATCCAGATTCAGAGTGGGGGACAAATCTGAGTAATCCCCATTCCACTGACTCAGCATGCACAATTGCAGCGGTCTGAGATGTAGGCGTGCAAAGGGAACTATGTCCATTGCTGCTACCATTAAGCCGATCACCTCCATGCATTGAGCTACTGACGGGAGTTGAATGGAATGAAGGACACGGCATGCATTTAGAAGCTTTGTTAATCTGTCTTCTGTCAGATAAATCCTCATTTCTACAGAATCTATAAGAGTCCCCAAGAATGGAACTCTTGTGAGAGGAAAGAGAGAACTCTTCTTTTCGTTTACTTTCCACCCATGCGACCTTAGAAATGCCAGAACTAACTCTGTATGAGACTTGGCAGTTTGAAAGCTTGAAGCTTGTATCAGAATGTCGTCTAGGTACGGAGCTACCGAAATTCCTTGCGGTCTTAGTACCGCCAGAAGGGCACCCAGAACCTTTGTAAAGATTCTTGGAGCCGTAGCCAATCCGAATGGAAGGGCTACAAACTGGGAATGCCTGTTTAAGAAGGCAAACCTTAGATACCGGTAATGATCTTTGTGAATCGGTATGTGAAGGTAAGCATCCTTTAAATCCACTGTGGTCATGTACTGACCCTCTTGGATCATGGGTAAGATTGTCCGAATAGTTTCCATTTTGAACGATGGAACTCTTAGGAATTTGTTTAGGATCTTTAAATCCAAGATTGGCCTGAAAGTTCCCTCTTTTTTGGGAACCACAAACAGGTTTGAGTAAAACCCTTGTCCTTGTTCCGACCGCGGAACCGGATGGATCACTCCCATTAATAATAGATCTTGTACACAGCGTAGAAACGCGTCCTTCTTTATTTGGTTTGTTGACAACCTTGACAGATGAAATCTCCCTTTTGGGGGAGAGAATTTGAAGTCTAGAAGGTATCCCTGAGATATGATCTCTAGCGCCCAGGGATCCTGGACATCTCTTGCCCAAGCCTGGGCGAAGAGAGAGAGTCTGCCCCCCACTAGATCCGGTCCCGGATCGGGGGCCCTCGGTTCATGCTGTCTTTGAGGCAGCAGCAGGTTTACTGGCCTGCTTGCCCTTGTTCCAGGACTGGTTAGGCTTCCAGCCTTGTCTGTAACGAGCAACAGTTCCTCCCTGTTTTGGTGCAGTGGAGGCTGGCGCTGCTCCTGCTTTGAAATTCCGAAAGGGACGAAAATTAGACTGTCTAGCCTTAGCTTTGGCTTTGTCTTGAGGTAGAGCGTGGCCCTTACCTCCTGTAATGTCAGCAATAATTTCTTTCAAACCGGGCCCAAATAAAGTTTGCCCCTTGAAAGGTATATTAAGTAATTTGGACTTAGAAGTTACATCAGCCGACCAGGATTTTAGCCACAGCGCCCTGCGTGCCTGAATGGCGAATCCTGAATTCTTAGCCGTAAGTTTGGTTAAATGTACTACGGCCTCCGAAATGAATGAATTAGCTAGTTTAAGGACTCTAAGCCTGTCCGTAATGTCGTCCAGCGTAGCTGAACTAAGGTTCTCTTCTAGAGACTCAATCCAAAATGCTGCCGCAGCCGTGATCGGCGCGATGCATGCAAGGGGTTGTAATATAAAACCTTGTTGAACAAACATTTTCTTAAGGTAACCCTCTAATTTTTTATCCATAGGATCTGAAAAAGCACAGCTATCCTCCACCGGGATAGTGGTACGCTTAGCTAAAGTAGAAACTGCTCCCTCCACCTTAGGGACCGTTTGCCATAAGTCCCGTGTGGTGGCGTCTATTGGAAACATCTTTCTAAATATTGGAGGGGGTGAGAACGGCACACCGGGTCTGTCCCACTCCTTAGTAACAATTTCAGTTAATCTCTTAGGTATAGGAAAAACGTCAGTACTCGCCGGTACCGCAAAGTATTTATCCAACCTACACATTTTCTCTGGTATTGCAACAGCGTTACAATCGTTGAGAGCTGCTAAGACCTCCCCTAGTAATACACGGAGGTTTTCCAATTTAAACTTAAAATTTGAAATATCTGAATCCAATCTGTTTGGATCAGAACCGTCACCTACAGAATGAAGCTCTCCGTCCTCATGCTCTGCAAGCTGTGACGCAGTATCAGACATGGCCCTAGAATTATCAGCGCACTCTGTTCTCACCCCAGAGTGATCACGCTTGCCTCTTAGTTCTGGTAATTTAGCCAAAACTTCAGTCATAACAGTAGCCATATCTTGTAATGTTATCTGTAATGGCTGCCCAGATGTACTAGGCGCCATAATATCACGCACCTCCCGGGCGGGAGATGCAGGTACTGACACGTGAGGCGAGTTAGTCGGCATAACTCTCCCCTCGCTGTTTGGTGAAATTTGTTCAATTTGTACAGATTGGCTTTTATTTAAGGTAGCATCAATACAGCTAGTACATAAATTTCTATTGGGCTCCACCTTGGCATTGGAACAAATGACACAGGTATCTTCCTCTGAATCAGACATGTTTAACACACTAGCAATAAACATGCAACTCGGTTACAATTTTATTTAATAAAAACGTACTGTGCCTCAAAAGCACTAAACGATTAAATGACAGTTGAAATAATGAACTGAGAAACAGTTATAGCATCACTCTTAACAAACAACACAACTTTTTAGCAAAGGTTTGTTCCCATTAGTAAAATAACACTAATTAAATTTTAAACATAAAAATTACAGAGCAACGTTTTAAATCACAGTCACTATTAAATCTCACAGCTCTGCTGAGAGAATCTACTTCCCTTCAAAGAAGTTTGAAGACCCCTGAGTTCTGTCAGAGATGAACCGGATCATGCAGAAAATATAAGTGTAACTGACTGAAAATTTTTTGATGCGTAGCAAAGAGCGCCAAAAAACGGCCCCTCCCCCTCACACACAGCAGTGAGAGAGAAACGAAACTGTCATAATCAAAACAAGCAAACTGCCAAGTGGAAAAATAATGCCCAAATATTTATTCACTCAGTACCTCAGAAATGCAAACGATTCTACATTCCAGCAAAAACGTTTAACATGAATTAAATACCTATTAAAAGGTTTAATGTACTTTTACAGAGTAATTCCGGTGAAATACCATCCCCAGAATACTGAAGTGTAGAGTATACATACATGTCATTATAACGGTATAGCAGGATTTTCTCATCAATTCCATTCAGAAAATAAAAACTGCTACATACCTCAATGCAGATTCAACTGCCCGCTGTCCCCTGATCTGAAGCTTTTACCTCCCTCAGATGGCCGAGAAACAGCAATATGATCTTAACTACTCCGGTTAAAATCATAATAAAAACTCTGGTAGATTCTTCTTCAAACTCTGCCAGAGAAGTAATAACACGCTCCGGTGCTATTGTAAAATAACAAACTTTTGATTGAAGTTATAAAAACTAAGTATAATCACCATAGTCCTCTCACACCTCCTATCTAGTCTTTGGGTGCAAGAGAATGACTGGAGGTGACGTAGAGGGGAGGAGCTATATAGCAACTCTGCTGGGTGAATCCTCTTGCACTTCCTGTAGGGGAGCAGATAATATCCCAGAAGTAATGATGACCCGTGGACTGATCACACATAACAGAAGAAATAAATACAAAGTTGCCTGTAAAATAAATATAAATCCTAAAATAGCTACAATATAATTATTCGTTATATTGTAGCTATATTAGGGTTTATTTTACAGGTATTTAGCTTTAAATAGGATTAATTTATTTAATAAGAGTTATTTTATTTCGTTAGATTTAAATTATATTTAACTTAGGGGGGTGTTAGTGTTAGGGTTAGACTTAGCTTTAGGGGTTAATACATTTATTAGAGTAGCGGCGAGGTCCGGTCGGCAGATTAGGGGTTAATACTTGAAGTTAGGTGGCGGCGATGTTAGGGAGGGCAGATTAGGGGTTAATACTATTTATTATAGGGTTTTTGAGGCGGGAGTGAGGCGGTTTAGGGGTTAATACATTTATTATAGTGGCAGCGAGGTCCGGTTGGCAGATTAGGGGTTAATAAGTGTAGTTAGGTAGCAGCGACGTGGGGGGGGGGGGGGGCAGATTAGGGGTTAATAAATATTATTATGTAGGTGTCGGCGATGTTAGGGGCAGCAGATTAGGGGTACATAGGGATAATGTAGTTTGCGGCGGTGTGCGGTCGGCAGATTAGGGGTTACATTTTTTTTATTAGAGTGGCGGCGATGTGGGGGGACCTCGGTTTAGGGGTACATAGGTAGTTTATGGGTGTTAGTGTACTTTAGAGCACAGTAGTTAAGAGCTTTATGAACCGGCGATAGCCCAGAAAGCTCTTAACTCCTGACTTTTTTCTGTGGCTGGAGTTTTGTCGTTAGCGTTCTAATGCTCACTTCAGCCAAGACTCTAAATACCAGCGTTAGAAAGATCCCATTGAAAAGATAGGATACGCAATTGGCGTAAGGTGATCTGCGGTATGGAAAAGTCGCGGCTGGAAAGTGAGCGTTAGACCCTTTCCTGACTGACTCTAAATACCAGCGGGCGGCCAAAACTAGCGTTAGGACCCCTTAACGCTGGTTTTGACGGCTAACGCAGAACTCTAAATCTAGGCGTTAGTGTTTAATGTCCCTTTTAAAATACCAATATTCTTTTTAGTAAAAGGACACAGAATTCAAAATAAAATGTTAAACAATTCTAATTTCTAATTTACTTCCATTATTAAATGTACATTTTCCTTTATCCCCCTTTCATGATATCATATCTATGTAGGCTGAGGAGTGTGCACATGTCTTAAGCACTATGGGCCAGATTATGAGTGGAGCGCTAATGTTTGCGCACAAGTGTTTATGATCGTTGAGTTTACCGCTGGTATTACGAATTGAAAGTAAACGCGATTGCACTTTACGCTAGAATGATTACCGCGTCCTCAGAGCTCTGTTTAACTGTTTTGTGAAACAAAAAAGTTGCACAAACACATAAAAAAATGCATTACAAAATACATAATAACCCCATCTAAAAAAATTAATTTAAAAAATATATTGCACAAAAAAGTTATAAGATATGAGATCTCAGTTGTTAGAGAAAAAAAAAAGCAGACAAAGGGTTTTAACATTGAGATACATAGATATACATGTTTAAAGATGTATACATATTATATTATATATATATATACATACATACAGTATATATATTTATATGTGTGTACATATGTATTTACAGACATATATACACATATAAACACATGAATACATATGTACACACATATAGACATATATAGAAGTACATTGGAGTCCTTTGCAGGTAATTAGATGAAAACATATTCATGAAATATTCTTATTTAATAAAGCGCTATAGTGAGTTTGTACTGTACATAAATATTTGACATTCCAATGTTCTGCACATAGGGGAATATGTTCTTTGTATTTTTAAATAGATATTCCTATATATCTGTATATAGCTATACCTATATATAATCATGTATATATGTAGGTATAGGTCTATATTGTACCACAAAACCATCAGATATATGTAGAAAACTAAATTTATGCTTAACTGATACATTTATTTATTTCTTGACAAGATGAGTCCATGGATCATCTAATAAACTATTGGGATATTCACCTCCTGGCCAGCAGGGGGCGGCAAAGAGCACCACAGCAAAGCTGTTAAATATTTCCTCCCTTCTATCCAACCCCAGTCATTCGAACGAAGTAAAGGAGAGAAAGGAAGCAACAAGGTGCAGAGGTGCCTGAGGTTTATAACATAACAAAAAATATCCTATCATCAAAAACAGGGCGGGCCGTGGACTCATCGTGTCAAGAAAGAAATACATTTATCAGGTAAGCATAAATTTTGTTTTCTTTCTAATGACACGATGAGTCCACGGATCATCTAATTACTATTGGGAATCAATACCCAAGCTAGAGGACACAGATGGATAAGGGATTGAAAAGACAGGGAACATAAACAGAAGGCACCACTGCTTGAAGAACCTTTCTCCCAAAGGAAGCCTCAGCCGAGGCAAAAGTATCAAACTTATAGAATTTTGAAAAAGTATGTAGAGAGGACCAAGTTGCAGCCTTGCAAATCTGTTCTACAGAAGCTTCATTTTTGAATACCCAGGAAGAGGAAACAGCCCTCATAGAATGAGCTGTAACCTTCTCAGGAGGCTGCTGTCCAGCAGTTTCATAGGTGAAGCGAATTATACTCTTCAGCCACAAAGAAAGAGAAGTAGCCGTAGCTTTCTGCCCCTTACGTTTCCCAGAGAAAACTACAAACAGAGCAGAAGACTGACGAAAATCCTTAGTCGCCTGTAAATAGAATTTCAGAGCATGAACTACATCTAGGTTGTGCAGATGACGTTCCTTATGAGAAGAAGGATTAGGACATAACAACAATCTCCTGATTAATGTTCCGATCTGAAACTACTTTAGGAAGAAAACTCAATTTAGTACGTAAAACAACCTTATCCGAGTGAAAGATGAGATAGGGAGACTCATGCTGTAAAGCCGAGAGTTCAGAGATTCTATGAGCAGAAGAAATAGCAACAAGAAACAAAACCTTCCAAGATAACTTAATATCTAAGGAATGCATAGGTTCAAAAGGAGCCTGCTGAAGAACCTTAAGAACAAGATTAAGACTCCAGGGAGGAGTAACAGGTTTGAACACAGGCCTGATTCTGACCAAGGCCTGACAGAACGATTGAACATCTGGTACCTCTGCCAGACGTTTATGTAACAATGTTTATGTAAGGCAGAAATTTGATCTTTCAAGGAACTTGCCGATAACCCCTTCTCCAAACCCTCTTGGAGAAAAGATAAAATCCTAGGAATCCGAACTCTACTCCAAGAGTAGCCTTTGGAATCGCACCAATACAGATATTTACACCAAATCTTATGGTAAATTTTCCTGGTAACAGGCTTGAGAGCCTGAATCATAGTCTCAATGACCTGATCTGAAAAACCACGCTTAGATAAAATTAAGCATTCAATCTCCAAGCAGTCAGCTTCAGAGAAAACTAGATTTGGATGAAGGAAGGGCCCTTGAAGTAGAAGGTGCTTTCTTAAAGGAAGTTTCCAAGGAGGGAGAGATGACATCTCCACTAGGTCTGCATACCAAAACCTGCGAGGCCACGCCGGAGCAATGAAAATCACAGATGCTCTCTTTTGCTTTATCCGAGCAATGACCCGAGGAAGGAGAGTGAATGGAGGAAATCGGTATGCAAGATTGAAATTGCAAGGAACTGCTAGAGCATCTATCAGAACCGCCTGAGGGTCCCTGGACCTCGACCCGTACCTCAGGAGCTTGGCATTCTGACGAGATGCCAGGAGATCTAGATCCGGCTGTCCCCATTTTAGAATCAAGATGGAAAACACTTCCGGATGCAATTCCCATTCCCCCCGGGTGAAAGGTCTGTCTGCTCAGAAAATCCGCTTCCCAATTGTCCACTCCTGGAATGTGGACCGCAGATAGACAACGGTTGTGGGTCTCCTCCGCCCACTGAATAATCTTGGACACCTCTTTCATGGCCAAAGAACTCCAAGTTCAACCCTGATGGTTGATGTAAGCCACTAAGGTTATGTTGTCCGACTTAAATCTGATAAACCGGGGCAGAAGCTGAGGCCAGGCCAGAAGAGCATTGAATATTGCTCTTAGCTCTAGAATGTTTATGGGTCTGCGAAAACATGTTCCCTGGGAGAGATGATCCTGAGAAAACTACCAAGGAAGAGAATCTTCTGTCATCTGAGCCAAATGATATTGCAGAGACAGATCTGCATAATCCCCGTTCCCCTGTCTGAGCATGCATAACTGCAGAGGTCTGAGTTGCAAACAAGCAAAAGGAATAATATCCATGGCGGCTACCATGAGACCGATTACCTCCATACATTGAGCCACTGATGGCTGAGGAGAGGACTGAAGAGACAGACAAGATTAGAAAATCTTGGATTTTCTGACCTCCGTCAGAAATATTTTCATCAAAACAGAATCTATTATGGTTCCCAAAAAGACTACCCTTGTAGATGGAATGAAGGAACTCTTTTCTAGATTCACCTTCCAACCGTGAGAGCGCAGGAAGGATACAAGCATCTCTGTGTGAGAGCTTGCTAGATGAAAAAACTGGGCCTGAACCAGAACGTCGTCCAGATAAGGCACCACTGCAATACCCTGTAACCGGAGCACTGCCAACAGAGATCCCAGAACCTTAGAAAAAATTCTGGGAACTGTAGCTAGTCCGAAAGGAAGAGCCACAAACAGGAAGTGTTTGTGGAGAAAAGCAAATCTCAGAAACTTGTGATGATCCCTGTGGATGGGAACATGAAGGTACGTATCCTTTAAATCTACTGTTGTCATAAATTGACCTTCTTCAACTAAGGGAAGAATGGAACGAATAGTTTCCATTTTGAAGGATGTTACTCTGAGGAATTTGTTTAGACTCTTGAGATCCAAGATTGGTCTGAAGGTTCCTTCTTTCTTGGGAACCACAAACAGAAAGGAGTAAAATCCCAGACCCTGCTCCTGTACTGGAACAGGAACTATCACTCCCATTAGGGATATATCCCGAACACAACGTAAGAACGCCTCTCTTTTTTTTTTTTAACGCCTCTCTTTTTATCTGGTCTACAGGTAATCTTGAGAGAAGGAATCTGCCCCTGGGGGGAAAGGTTTTGAATGTTTTGTAGAGGGAGAGGGTTTACCCTTGAAGTTTTGAAAGGAACGAAAATTACTTTGACGTCCCTTCTGCTTAGATTTATTTTATCCTGAGGAAGGAAATGACCCTTTCCTCCTGTAATGTCAGAAATAATCTCAGCCAAAGCTGGGCCAAACAAGGTCTTACCCTTGTAAGGAATAGACAAAAGCTTAGACTTAGACGACACATCTGCAGACCAAGATTTCATCCATAAAGTTCTTTGAGCCAGAATGGCAAAACTTTACCACTTCCTTACACTAACGTAGGCAAAAAGAATGACTGGGGTTGGATAGAAGGGAGGTGATATTTAACAGCTTTGCTGTGGTGCTCTTTGCCGCCTCCTGCTGGCCACGAGGTGAATATCCCAATAGTAATTAGATGATCAGTGGACTCATTGTGTCATTAGAAAGAGATATGTAATTATGAATAAATAGAACATATTCTTCTATGTGAAGAACAATGGAATATGAAATATTAATATTTTCATGTTGGGTTAGTGCACTTGAAAATATGCGATCGGGTTTGCACGCAAGTTGGGTGTTTTTTTCCACTTTTTTTGCTCCATTGACTTCTATGGGGTAATATGTGAATGCTCACACAATATTCTCGGTTCGGCTTTTTGTGCTTTTTGGGTTAGCAGACGAGCGAAAATAATTTGGATAATAGAAGTAAAAAGTGGAAGGTTCTTTTCAAAATTGTACACGCTATAAATCATATAAGTAAAATTTTTGCTTCCATGTCATTTAACACCTTCACCAAAACAGACATACTGTATATATACTTCTTGCAGTATTTTACCTATCGTACTGAATTATGTATATATACTTCTGAGCTTCAGGAAGCCCCAGCACTCTCGACTGTTAAATTACAGCTGAGAGCTGGAGCTCCTGAAGCTTCAGGCATCTGCCGCATATGGAGCCGGAGCGTGATTGGTGCTCCGGCTCCATATGAGGACAGATGCCTGGGGCGAGATTACATATGCGGCGCAGTCTTCAGCATAACTGCTGAAATCCGCGTCGCTCGTAATTTCCCCTCGCACATCGGGGAATCACATAAACCCCGCCGGCAGTTCATAAAGTGCCGTAAGTCAGATAAACTAGTGATGTCCAGAAATACGGCACGTTAAAAACTGCCGGCACCTAAGAAAAAAAAAAAAAAAAAAAGTTAAATCTCCTGTAAAAGTCTAACACGCCTCCCAAAAATAAACCTGTCACATAATAAACCCTATATCCACAATCCCCCCACATCGCAACTAATAATAAAAGTATTAACCCCTAAACCAATAACTCCCCACAACGCAATATGCCTAATTCAACTATTAACCCCTAATCTTCCATTCACCCACA
Source organism: Bombina bombina (assembly GCF_027579735.1). Taxonomy (NCBI): domain Eukaryota; kingdom Metazoa; phylum Chordata; class Amphibia; order Anura; family Bombinatoridae; genus Bombina; species Bombina bombina. The sequence goes on along the minus strand of NC_069499.1, from coordinate 1,464,478,856 downwards.
TCGCGATCTCCCTAATATATATATATTAACCCCTAACCCGCCATTCACCCACATCGCAATAAACCTAATAAATCGATTAACCCCTAAACCGCCATTAACCTAATAAATCTATTAACCCCTAAACCACCAAACCCCCACAACACAATTAACCTATTTAAATTACCAAGCCCCCTAACCTAACACCCCCTAAATTAACCTCAATTACCTGAACTAAAAAATACTAAGTCACAATTAAAATAAAAAAACTACTTTAAAATAAAAACCTAAATTTAAATTAATCTAAAATTACACAAAAAAAAATCTAACATTACATAAAATAATAAACCAAATTATCAAAAATATCAATCCCTATGAAAATAAAAAAGTATTTTGTTCAAATCAGTCAATAGGATTTCAGTAGCTTTCATCCTATTGGCTGATTTGAATTTGAAGATTCAAATCAGCCAATAGGAATGCAAGTGACGCCATATTTAAACGCGTAACTTGCATTCAATATTCAGTGTACGGTGGCGATCGTACGAAGAGGATCCTCCACGCTCCATAGTCGCCGGTCTTCAGTTCCGCGGTCATCTCTGCTCCGGGCTTGTCGTGGATGAAGATGGAATACATTTATTAGGTTTATTGCGATATGGGTGAATGGCGGATTAGGGGTTAATACATTTATTAGGTTTATTGTGATGTGGGTGAATGGTGGATTAGGGGTTAATATACTTTATTAGTTATTGCGGTGGGGGTTGGCGGTTGACAGGTAGATAGATATTGCGCATGCGTTAGGTGTTAATATTTTCAGCTAGTTACGGGAGTTACGGTACTTTCATACTCAGCGCAAGGCTTGCTGCGCCTGCCTATGTGTGGAGAGGTGAAAATAGAGTAAAATTTCTCCATATTCTCTGCATAAATCCTTGCGCTGAATATGTGATACCGATTTGCGGCGCGGCTCTATGTTGGCTTATGGGAGTAAAAATTGCCGTCTTTTGCGGGCAACAACGCAAATATAATCTTGCCCCTGATCGTTACCAGCTCAGCAGCAGAGGGGGAGGGAAGGGGAGGGAGTGCCCTACGCTACAGAAAAAAAAAAATAAAGGGACAGGGAGGGATAGGGCAACTACCCTACAGGAAAGGCGATGTGGGGGGCTCTAACTAAGGATCGTGGGGGGGGGGGGAGGAAAAATATATATTTAAAAAAAAAAAAAGTTTTACAGTCCCTGGGGGGGAGGTTTAGAAAGCTGGTTGGGGGGTAAGGGGGGATCCTACACTGCAGAAAATATAAATATATATATATATATATATATATATATATATAAAATTTAAAAAAAAAAGCCTTATATTTTCATACTGGCAGACTGTCTGACAGTACCTAAGATCGGGGTGACCAGTGGGTGGTGGGGGAGGGAAGCAAGCCGTTTGGGAGGGATCAGGTAGGGATCAGGGGGTGGGAAGTGTCAGATGGGAGGGTAATCCCTACACTAAAGCTAAAATTAACCTTTTAGGATACCTAATTAACCCCTTTAATTAGGGGTGGTGCACAGCTGCAATGAGCAGCCTTCTAATTACCAAAAAGCAATGGCAAAGCAATATATGTCTGCTATTTCTGATCAAAGAGGATCCCAGATAAACTTTTACAACCATTTGTGCCCCATGATTGCACAAGAAGTATGTAAATCATTTCAGTGAGAAACCAAAAGTTTGTGAAAAAAATTAACATTTTTTTTTTTATTTGATCGCATTTGGTGGTGAAATGGTGGCATGAAATATACCAAAATGGACCTAGATCAATACCTTGAGTTGACTACTTAAAAAAAAATATATTATTTTGACAGGTAAATATTTTTTTTATTTATTTCTGTTTAAATAGAGTGATAGCAAAAATGCTAAAAATTCTCCGGTATTTTGGGCAAGTGTTTCTCTGAAATTCCCAGTAGTGACGGGTTAATAATTAAAGGGACATAACAGTGAAATAATAAAATGCTCTAATGCACGTTATTATAGTACAATTGTTTGTCTATGTTTTAAATCCCCGCACAGACGGTAAAAACATAGGTCTAGATTCCAAGTAGAGCTATAAACACATATATACACACATAGAGGGAGATTACAAGTTGTGAAGTACTGCTAAAAAAATGGCCTTTGAGTGAGGAATGGTCAGCTCAATGGTATTACAAGTCGCATGGTATGGTTTTAATGTGATAGTTATAGCCTATACCGAACGATCCATTCCGCAATCAAAGACCAGTAGTTATGGATTTTGCAAAACAAAAATGTTGGCTGATTTGAACAGCCAATAGGTTTTAAATAGCTCTCATCCTATTGGCTGATTTGACATTTTCAGCCAATAGAAATGCAAGATACCCCAATATAAAAAAAAATATTTTTGGTATCTTATTTTTTTACATAGTAATATTAGCTTTATTTTGTTTTGTTTGCCATGTGCTGCTGGCAGCCATTTTACTCACCTCTCTTGCTGACTGGTGCATACTGAGTGATGCTGCTCATTTCCTGCACTTCCTTTTATGGCCAGACTAGTGTACATCATCCGTGTGAGACAGGATGCAGTCTCAGAATTGTGATGTCATCACTTTATTATAACATCATTTAAAGGGCCCTTTAAATGTCATTATTTAAAGGGCCTCTGTTCAGTATGCTTTGCCCTTGCGTTGTCTCAGACCTGTTTGTGAGAGCTCCTGTGTATTACCTGGCTGTCTGACGTCCCTCCTGGTTCCTGATCTCTGGCTTGTTCCTGACTCTGCTGTTCTCCTTGTTCATGATTCCGGCTCGTCCGACTACACACTTTGGCTCCTGACTCGGCTCGTCTGACTACCAGCTCTGGTTTTGATTCCTGGCTTGTTATTTCACTTGTGGACTTTTGAGACTGGAGTAGGTGCCCTCTTGTCTCAACGTCCTATGGCTGACGGCTCCTTGCATCCGTGTGGTTTATTCTTTAAGAAATTGTCCCCAGTGGAGTGCAATTATGAAATTGGCGACAGGGAATTACTGGCCATAATTTTAGCACTCAAGGAATGGAGGCATCTTCTCGAGGGTACTAGCGTGCCAGTGCTCATTCTTACTGACCACAAGAATTTAACTTATCTATCTGAAGCAAAACGTTTGTCATCCCGACAGGCCAGATGGGCGCTATTTTTGTCTCGGTTTAATTATGTGGTCTCCTACCTGCCTGGTAGTAAGAATGTTAGGGCTGATGCCCTCTCTTGACAATTTTCCTCTCTGTCCAAGGAGGAGTCTGTACCTCCTCCAATTATACCTCCTGACCATATTTTGGCTACCATATGTACTAATTTGACTTCTCCCTTGGGGGAGGAGATCCTGACTGCACAAACCAATGCACCTCCTGAGAAACCTAGTGGTAAGTGTTTTGTTCCTGAGAATCTTCGAACTAAACTTTTGCACACTTACCACTATCCTAAAGCCGCAGGTCACCCAGGCAAGAACCAAATTATTTGGTCTGTCACTCGACAATTCTGGTGGCCAGGTCTTCGTTCTGATGTTGCTGCGTATGTTGCCTCCTGCTCAGTTTCTGCACAGAATAAGACTCCTCGACGTCTTCCTGTGGGTCTTCTTCAACCTATTGCTAATGATGAGCATCCTTGGACACATCTTTCCGTGGACTTAATTGTCGAGCTCCCTGTTTCCAATGGCAATACTGTTATCCTTATGGTGGTTGACCGTTTTTCTAAAATGTCACATTGCATTCCCTTGAAGAATTTGCCTACCGCTCAGGAGCTTGTTTAAATTTTTGCCCGGGAGGTCTTCCATTTACATGGTTTACCCAAGGAGATAGTGTCGGACCGGGGTAGCCAGTTTGTCTCCAGGTTTTGGCGTTCCTTTTGTGCTCAAATGGGGATCCAGCTTTCCTTCTCCTCGGCATATCACCCTCAATCCAATGGGGCTGCGGAACGGTCTAATCAAGCTCTGGAACAGTTCCTCCATTGCTATGTCTCAGATCACCACAATAATTGGTCTGAACTGTTACCTTGGGCAGAGTTTGCTCGTAATAGTGCTATTAATGCTTCCTCCAGGTTATCCCCGTTCATGGCGAATTATGGGATTCAACCATCCTTGTTGTTCATTCATGTCTCAGGGTATTCCGGCTTTGGAGGAGCATCTCCGGCAACTCCGTTCCACGTGGGTGCAGATTCAGGATTGCCTTCATCGTTCTATACAGTGCCAAAAGTTCCAGGCTGATCGTAGGCGTCTGCCCGCACCTTCCTACCAGGTTGGTGAGAGAGTTTGGCTGTCCTCCCGCAAGTTGAATCTTCATGTGCCTTCCAATAAACTGAATCCGCTTCATGTTGGTCCTTTTCGAATACTCTGACAGGTCAATCCTGTGACCTACGCTCTTGACCTTCCTCCTGCAATGCGTATCTCCAATGTTTTTCACGTCTCCCTCTTGAAACCATTGGTTTGTAATCAGTTTACCACTGTGTTGCCTCGTCCCCGTCCTATCTTTGTTGACAACCATGAGGAGTATGAGGTCAGCAGCATTATTGACTCTCGTATGTCCAGGGGCCGCGTACAGTATTTGGTTCACTGGAGGGGCTACGGTCCGGAGGAGCGTTCATGGGTTCCCTCCTCTGATGTTCATGCTCCCGCCCTCCTCCGTGCCTTCCATGCCCGTTTCCCCAATAAGCCTTTTGTCCTCCCGTGGGGGAGGGGTCGTTGAGGGGAGGATACTGTCAGGGTTTTTTCCCTGTTTTGTTTGCCATGTGCTGCTGGAAGCCATTTTACTCAGCTCTCTTGCTGACTCTGGTGCATACTGTGTGATGCTGCTCATTTCCTGCACTTCCTTTTATGGCCAGACGGGTGTACATCATCTGTGTGAGACAGGATGCAGTCTCAGAATTGTGAATTCATCACTTATTATTTAAAGGGCCTCTGTTCCGTATGCTTTGCCCTTGCATTGTCTCAGACCTGTTTGTGAGAGCTCCTGTGTATTACCTGGCTGTCTGACGTCCCTCCTGGTTCCTGATTTCTGGCTTGTTCCTGACTCTGCTGTTCCCCTTGTTCCTGATTCCGGCTCGTCTGACTACTCGCTTTGGCTCCTGACTCGGCTCGTCTGACTACCAGATCTGGTTTTGATTCCTGGCTTGTTATTTGACTTGTGGACTTTTTATTATTTTTTGCTATTAATAAAGGTGTGATTATTTTTGCACTTCTCGTCTCAGTCTGATTCCTGGCACCCTGACAGTTATATTGTAACTTTATTTTAAAGTTAGGGGGGGTATTAGGTTTAGGGGTTAATAGTTAAATAGGAACTGCACTGATCTAGAGGACTATAACCATGAAGCAGATATCTCAGAAAAGAAATTTATTGAAAAAGAATATGGAAAAGATATTATTAGGGCAGCAAGGAAACAAAATGAGAATTGTACAAGGGAGGAACTGCTACTCCCCAAAGGGGAAAAAGAACAAAATGAAAAAGAATCAGATAAGAAAGTAAGATTCATTACAGCATACAATGAGGGTGCAGGATTCATTAGAAAAACATTGCAGAAACATTGGGGAATACTAAAGGCAGATCCCTGGTTGAAAGAAGCTATAGAGGATAAACCTAATGTAGTTTTTAAAAAGAACAGAAACTTGAAAAATATTCTTGCACCGTCTAAACTAAGAGGTCCTGTAGGGGGAGGTACAAGAAACACTGGCACCCTGAATCAATGGGTCGTACAAAAACCAGGGACATATAGATGTGGCAGGAAGAATTGTTGCATGTGCCCTATTATCTGGTATAGAGATTGTATCGATAATTGGAATCATACTAAAACTATACCCATTACCTCAAGAGGCACATGTCAATCTACACATGTAGTGTATGGTCTCACTTGTAAATGTGGGATGATCTATGTAGGGAGAACAAAGAGAAAAATCAAAAGAAGATGTTATGAACACATAAATAACATCGAGATAGGGCTAAAAACCCACAGTGTGTCAGAACATTTCAGAGCCCACCATAGACAAGATCCTGCCAGTCTACGGATAAGTATTTTAGAAGTAGTGCCCTTAGATTCGAATCCCCACCAAAGATTAATTGTATTGAGAAAGAAGGAAACTAAATGGATTCAACTATTAGAAAGTCTGGCTCCTAAAGGGTTAAATATCGACTTGGATCTCCAAGCCTTTATGTTATAAAAATGCACAACTTTTAAATTTAAGATAGAGGATGAATATAGGTAGAAATAAAATTGTATGATAGCTATGGTCTATAAACAAGAATATTAATAATCTTAGGTTAAGCGCAGTAGCTCTGGTAATTTCAATAGGTCAAAATAGGGATAACTATGCTGTTGTTAAAAAGTAGATTAAGTATATAAATAGATGTATTAAAATGACATTATGTTTTAGAAGGGTTATAAAATTTGTTTTTAGCATATGGAGTTTCATAACATTTTTATAATGTTTTTATAATGTTTTTATCGATTTAACATCAAGAATTGTGGTAATGTAAACTGGAAATTAACCCGTGGTGTATGGGCATTTAAACCTGTATATTAGAGGTATATTGTAGCGCTGCATATGCGCGAGGTAAATGTAAAAGTATGATATTACGAGACAGAATGTTAGTAACAATGTTACCTTTCTTCCCCACAACTGCCCGGTGAACTATGTTAGTGGGCGTGGGAATACCAAAGAGCCTATTGGGCCACGTCATTTGAGAAGGGAGGAGTAATGGATTTTTAAATCGTGGATCCCTGTGAATACTTCACACATTGCCAAGGAGTCTTGAAAAAGTCTGCAGAAGACGGAAGAAACGTGTAGACGGCACAGAAAAGACAGTCAATAAAAGCACCGCTACAAAGAGAAAAGAAATCAGAAGGAGCGTAACTTGGTGTGGTTCAAAGACGGAACTTACACAGCGGAAAAAGATTGGACAGTCTCACCGCAGTAACAAACAACTAATGTGAACCAAGAGGCGCCTGTTTTTATTCAAATGTTTGTAAGTGCAATATGTTTAGTTGCGCATTAAGGATTTATTAAAAACTTTTACTGTGAGTCGTGGCTGCGCTCTCTCTTCTTTTGTGTTTGCAGTTGTAAATTTAGATTGTTGCAATGTTGAGGGTCGGAGGTTTAGAGGTTAATAGGTTTATATTAGTAGTAGCAATGTGGGGGGATGGTGGTTTAGGAGTTAATAGCTTTATTTAGTGTGGGGGATGGTGGTTTAGAGGTTATTATACTAGGGGTTTATGTTAGGGTGTTGGGTTTTTAAACAACTTTCTTTTCTCCATAGACTTCAATGGGGAATGTGTTTATTTGATTGCCATTTTGCAATCGCAGGTTTATTAAATATGTGCATATTTGAGTGTAATACTTTATTTGAATATGTTTTACATGTGATTTGTGAAACCTTTATTTTAACCTTAAACCTTTACATCAAGTCTCAGTTCGTGCTTATTCTTGTCTTGCACTCAAGCGCAAGCCATAGCTTTCAACTAGTAAAATGAAAGTATACGGTGTGCTAAAGCAATGTTGGCCACACTAAACCTTCTCTGGCTTTGCCATAGACTTGTAATATCAATCTGCACGGCAAAAAAAGACTGCAGGTAATAAAACACTTGTGACTAAGAAGTTCACTGGGGTTACAGAATAATAATGAATAATAAAATGTAATTTTCCATCTTTCTTTATTACACTTCACAGAATTGCTTTATGTGACTTTAATAAAGTTGCATGATAGAACATGATACATCTGGAAATACACTACGATTTTTTTTAAACACTTTTTTTCTAGCAATATTAGTAATAAACTTTTATCAAAAAGCAGCAATGGTTAAATTGATCACTTTTAATGTGGTGGATAATATTAAGAGCCTGAAGCTAAGAACCTAATTATAAAATGAGTCTCAGATATATACATGTGACAGGAATGACGTTTCCTTTTGCAGCAATCTAGAGTATTCTTCAAAGTGTCTGTCTATAGTTACACGTGGTTACTATTTTGTTTGTTCTAACACTGAAGAGAGCAGCAGTTTCTTACCAGAAATGTCATCCTTATGCCTTCTGTTGGATTAGATCAGGGACAATGCAGAGAACCCCCGCTCTTTTTAAGACCTATATACAGATTACGCACATCTTATTAAATGTGAAGAGCTTTGGCATCGGAGTGAAGAATTAATCTCCAGTAATCCCTAGGGATTGATTCTATTTTGAACTGAGAGATGACATTGCAGCACTGTTGCACTCTTGAAAACATGACTTCACTAACTTCAAGACAATGCTTAGAGGTCATGTGCAAGGCCCATTACTTGACACTTGCACATTTCCAGAAGTCTGGACCACATACAATTCTGACACTAGGACTTTAATACATGTCTATAGGTGTCGGACCAGCATATTTATGAAGTCTACAGACAGCTCATAAGATGCACAGATATGATATCCCACAGCTGTGTTTAACATGCTAAAGGACCTTACAGCATAATAGCTGGGATGGTGTAAATCACAAACTTTAGGGGGGGTTGACCACAAAACTAAGTGGCAGATTTATCATTGATCAGACTGAGAAGATTAACATGCAGTGAATCTGTAGACCCGAAATTGTTAATTGTAGGGTGCTTTTGTTCCCCATATTTAGCATTGCACAAGATCAGGGCTTGTAAATCATTCCGGTCAAATCAGTCCGGGTTTTTTTTTATTCCTCCAAGTTAGCAGAGAGGGTTTAGGAAGCAGCGGTTTAAACTGCTACTTCACAAATATCAGTTGCAGGGTCAAATGAGCGAGTATGCAACCGAAAGGGGGAAATCGCCTCTCGATAAATGTACCTTTAAATGTCAACTACATAAATGTGGCAGAGGTGGAATTATGTAAAGACACTTAAAGACTAAGGAAGCACAGTGTGTAAACCAGAGAAATACAACTTTGAGGACGATAAACAAGTAAAGAGTCAATTAAAAATTGCTCAAATTAACCTGGGATTATAAAGAAAGATCCTAAAAGGGACAGTGTACTGTAAAATTGGTTTCCCTTTAACGTGTTTTCAATGACTTCTTATACCAGTTGCAGAGTTTAAAATGTATAGGAAATTGTTCCTTTAGGTTTATTTTGTATATGAAATAGCTGCCTCTGCTAATTAATACCACAACCCAATACAGGGCTAGATTATGAGCGGCACACTAACTGTTGCACGCAATTGATAAAATTTATGAGGTGCTTCACATACAGGATAATGTACTTTTTATTGTAAATACATATTTCTATATATAAACATTACCTGTATATCTATTCCGATAGATATATAGGTATAGATATGTATTTTGCATTAATATTATCATATATATAGAAATATATATTTAAAGGGACAGTCAACACCCGGCACAACTTAATCCTATAATTTAGATCCTCAGAATAAGATGCGCCTGCACTGCCTCTCATGTTAAATACCTCTAACGTTATAGGAGTAATCGTCAACAGCACATACGTTTTGCTGCTGTAGATATGGCGGCCAAACTCCTCCCCCCTCTTCCTACATCCCCTTCTCTATTGAATTCCATGCTTGTTCGTGTTCCTTTGCTAATGCGCATGCGCACTTACATTTCTGTCTGCTTGCAAGCAGAAATCTGAAGTGCTGCTGCAAATCGCCGTGAACGCCTGTTAAGAATCCAACCGAGGATTCTATTCTGATTGGCTGTTGAGTTTAAAATGGAACATAATACATAAAGTTGGGTAGAGTTTAGCGGCCATGTCTACAGCAGAAAAACGTATGTGCTGTTAACGATTACTCCTATTACGTAAGAGGTATTTAACATGGAAGGTGGTGCAGGCGCATCTTATTCTGATGATCTAAATTATGGGATTAAGTCATGCCGGGTGTTGACTGTCACTTTAATAATCGAAAGTACATTATTTTCTATGTGAAGAACAAAGGAATGTAAAATATGTGTAACATGCATCAGTGTTTTCGCGATTTAAGTCTAACGTGGTTAGCATACATGAAGAATTGATAACTTCAATGCGTGTTATTGAAGTACGTATTAAATATATATATTTCTTTTTATTAAAAATTATTATACATACAGTAAAAAAATCTAAATAATCTATAGGATATATACAGTATATATATATATATATATATATATATATATATATATATATATATATATATATATATATATATATATATTTACAGTATGTATACTTTTAAATAATTATTAATATTATGTTAATTTTATAATAATATTTCAAAAACATGCATTGAAGTTAGCAATTTTTATTGTGTGCTAACCCGACCACGTTAGACCTAAATCGCAAACTCCTATGCAGGTTACGCATATTTTACAGGTTACATATTTTTACATATTTTTAATAATACCTGTTATCAGTGCCGCAAGTCGATTCATTTCGAGGTTGTGCGCTATACAAGTATCCAATTATTATTATGTTCTTAACATAGAAAATAATGTACTTTTTATTATTAAATATATATATATATATGTATATATATATATATATATATATGTGTGTGATACTGTTAATATAAAATAGATATCTATACCTATATATCTATAGGAATACACACATATATGTATCTACAATAAATAGTACATTATCCTGTAAGTGAAGAACATTGGAATGTGAATGGGGAGAAGTTAACGCTGCTGTGATATTTGGATATGAACTACCAACTTGTAATATGTGCAAAAAGCCTCCGTCTACGGTCGAGCAGGATCGCTAAATAGGGCTCCACTCATAATCAAGCCCACAATGGGCTAATCTTGTAGGGAAAGCAGACCTTATCCTATCTGTTCTCACTGTTTACTCACCAATATCTAGGGCCGGATGATCCAAAGCTCTCCTCTCAGAAGGGGTATCTAGTATCTTGTGCATAGTCTTTTTAAAGAATAATGAACAATCATGTATCACAAGGGGGTGGTTAAAAAAATTAACCAAAGCAGCTTAACCCGGCCAAAACCTTTTTGGTGTGCTCTATACTTTTAATGGATAGTACAGAGAATGCTATCAGCGTGGTTATTGCACTCGTATTACAATTGGTGAGTTAACTAATGTGCCGGAGCCTAATCACAAAAAACGCTATAACAGTTTGAGCTTTTTGAGACCTAGAGTAAGCGATATCGCTTGCACTTGCTAGTTTGTATAGCAAAAAAAAAACACATGAAAATGCTAGGGATCAGTTAGACCTTTTGCACTCCATCAGCTTAGCGACTGAATATTATCCAACACAAATTTTACTAGGCATGAGCGAAATCCAGATCTTTTTGTGTTGCACTTTCACGTTGATATATCGGGAGCCGAAACAAAATGAATACAGCTGCTTACAGCCACATTCGGCATTCGTTTAGCAAATCTTGAAAATTTCGCTAGTGCCTAAATTTTACTGCAAGTTGCCATAGAAGTCTATTATATGAGGAACCTAACGCACCTGCACACTAGACTATCGCTAGATAAAAAAAAAAAGTAGAAAAGTAAAAAAAAGAAGAAGAGCTATTGATTGACTGTACTCAAGCTATGTTAATGCACAATAGCGCTAATACTTTTGCACTCCACTTGTAATCTAGCTCACAGTAAGCTAGGATCAGTAATGCAATAATGACATGCTCTAACAATTCAGACCATGACAGGTTTGCATTAAGAGAAAGCAGAACATAATTAAGAAAACAGTGACAGGAGGAAATCTTCAAAGAGACTGAATAAAGGATTGAAAGTTCAATGGTCGAGAGCTGACCCCCGCAATGGGTTAAGTCCCTCCCTATTACCGCAAAAAGTTTAAAATCTGGCTTGGTTGAAGTCTTTAAAGGGATACTAAACCCACATTTTTTTATTTCATGATTCAGATAGAGCATGACATTTTAAGCAATTTTCTAATTTACTCCTATTATGAAATTTTCTTCGTTCTCTTGCTATCTTTATTTAAAAAGCTGGAATGTAAATCTTAGCATCCAGTCCTTTTTAGGTTCAGCACCATGGATAGCGCGTGCTTATTGGAGACTGACATTTACCCACCAATCAGCAAGCATAACCCAGGTTCTCAACCAAAAATGGGCCGGCTCCTATGCATTACATTACTGCTTTTTAAATAAAGATAGCAAGAGAACGAAGAAAAGTTGATAATAGGAGTAAATTAGAAAGTTGCTTAAAATTGCATGCTCTATCTGAATCATGAAAGAAAAAAATTTGGGTTAAGTGTCCCTTTAATTTCTATATTACTAATTGTGCCCCATTGTATACAAAATTTAAAGGGCCATAGCGAACATTTTAAACTTACATTTTTTTTTCTTTCATGATTTAGGTAGAACATGCAATTTTAAACAACTTTTTAATCTACTTCTATTATCTAATCTGTTTCATTCTCTTTATATACTTTGCTGAAAAGCATATCTAGATCAGTAGCTGCTGACTGGTTGCTGCACATAGATCCCTCGTGTGATTGGCTCTCCTATGTGCATTACTATTTCTTCAACAAAGGATATCTAAAGAATGAAGCAAATTAGATAATAGAAATAAATTGGAATGCTGTTTAAAATTGTATTTTCTTTCTGACTCATGAAAGAAATTTTTTGGGTTTAGTGTTCCTTTAAAGGGACAGTGAAATCAAAATTAAACTTTCATGATTCAGACAGAACATGCAATTTTAAACATCTTTCAAATTTACTTCTTCTCTTTGTATCCTTTGTTGAAAAGTAAATCTAGATAGGTTGATAGAAGGTCAGGAGAATATATGTGTCGTTAGCAGTCTATGGCAGCAGTGTTTGGAAATTTATATAGCATTGCTATAAACAATGTTGCAAAAACTGCGGGATAAAGACACGTGCACGCTCCTGAGCTCATCTAATATTACTCTTTAAGAAAGGATACCAAGAGAACTAAGCAAAATTGATAATAGAAGTACATTGGAAAACAGAATTTATGTTTACCTGATAAATTACTTTCTCCAACGGTGTGTCCGGTCCACGGCGTCATCCTTACTTGTGGGATATTCTCTTCCCCAACAGGAAATGGCAAAGAGCCCAGCAAAGCTGGTCACATGATCCCTCCTAGGCTCCGCCTACCCCAGTCATTCGACCGACGTTAAGGAGGAATATTTGCATAGGAGAAACCATATGGTACCGTGGTGACTGTAGTTAAAGAAAATAAATTATCAGACCTGATTAAAAAACCAGGGCGGGCCGTGGACCGGACACACCGTTGGAGAAAGTAATTTATCAGGTAAACATAAATTCTGTTTTCTCCAACATAGGTGTGTCCGGTCCACGGCGTCATCCTTACTTGTGGGAACCAATACCAAAGCTTTAGGACACGGATGAAGGGAGGGAGCAAATCAGGTCACCTAAATGGAAGGCACCACGGCTTGCAAAACCTTTCTCCCAAAAATAGCCTCAGAAGAAGCAAAAGTATCAAACTTGTAAAATTTGGTAAAAGTGTGCAGTGAAGACCAAGTCGCTGCCCTACATATCTGATCAACAGAAGCCTCGTTCTTGAAGGCCCATGTGGAAGCCACAGCCCTAGTGGAATGAGCTGTGATTCTTTCGGGAGGCTGCCGTCCGGCAGTCTCGTAAGCCAATCTGATGATGCTTTTAATCCAAAAAGAGAGAGAGGTAGAAGTTGCTTTTTGACCTCTCCTTTTACCGGAATAAACAACAAACAAGGAAGATGTTTGTCTAAAATCCTTTGTAGCATCTAAATAGAATTTTAGAGCGCGAACAACATCCAAATTGTGTAACAAACGTTCCTTCTTTGAAACTGGTTTCGGACACAGAGAAGGTACGATAATCTCCTGGTTAATGTTTTTGTTAGAAACAACTTTTGGAAGAAAACCAGGTTTAGTACGTAAAACCACCTTATCTGCGTGGAACACCAGATAAGGAGGAGAACACTGCAGAGCAGATAATTCTGAAACTCTTCTAGCAGAAGAAATTGCAACTAAAAACAAAACTTTCCAAGATAATAACTTGATATCAACGGAATGTAAGGGTTCAAACGGAACCCCCTGAAGAACTGAAAGAACTAAATTGAGACTCCAAGGAGGAGTCAAAGGTTTGTAAACAGGCTTAATTCTAACCAGAGCCTGAACAAAGGCTTGAACATCTTGCACAGCAGCCAGCTTTTTGTGAAGTAACACCGACAAGGCAGAAATCTGTCCCTTCAGGGAACTTGCAGATAATCCTTTTTCCAATCCTTCTTGAAGGAAGGATAGAATCCTAGGAATCTTAACCTTGTCCCAAGGGAATCCTTTAGATTCACACCAACAGATATATTTTTTCCAAATTTTGTGGTAAATCTTTCTAGTTACAGGCTTTCTGGCCTGAACCAGAGTATCGATAACAGAATCTGAGAACCCTCGCTTCGATAAAATCAAGCGTTCAATCTCCAAGCAGTCAGCTGGAGTGAAACCAGATTCGGATGTTCGAACGGACCCTGAACAAGAAGGTCTCGTCTCAAAGGTAGCTTCCAAGGTGGAGCCGATGACATATTCACCAGATCTGCATACCAAGTCCTGCGTGGCCACGCAGGAGCTATCAAGATCACCGACGCCCTCTCCTGATTGATCCTGGCTACCAGCCTGGGGATGAGAGGAAACGGCGGGAACACATAAGCTAGTTTGAAGGTCCAAGGTGCTACTAGTGCATCCACTAGAGCCGCCTTGGGATCCCTGGATCTGGACCCGTAGCAAGGAACTTTGAAGTTCTGACGAGAGGCCATCAGATCCATGTCTGGAATGCCCCACAGCTGAGTGACTTGGGCAAAGATTTCCGGATGGAGTTCCCACTCCCCCGGATGCAATGTCTGACGACTCAGAAAATCCGCTTCCCAATTTTCCACTCCTGGGATGTGGATAGCAGACAGGTGGCAGGAGTGAGACTCCGCCCATAGAATGATTTTGGTCACTTCTTCCATCGCTAGGGAACTCCTTGTTCCCCCCTGATGGTTGATGTACGCAACAGTTGTGACAATGACCCACTCTGGTCTGCGGAATGTCATCCCTTGTGACAGGTTGTCCAGGGACAGCCACCAACGGAGTGAGTCTCTGGTCCTCTGATTTACTTGTATCTTCGGAGACAAGTCTGTATAGTCCCCATTCCACTGACTGAGCATGCACAGTTGTAATGGTCTTAGATGAATGCGCGCAAAAGGAACTATGTCCATTGCCGCTACCATCAACCCGATCACTTCCATGCACTGAGCTATGGAAGGAAGAGGAACGGAATGAAGTATCCGACAAGAGTCTAGAAGTTTTGTTTTTCTGGCCTCTGTCAGAAAAATCCTCATTTCTAAGGAGTCTATTATTGTTCCCAAGAAGGGAACCCTTGTTGACGGAGATAGAGAACTCTTTTCCACGTTCACTTTCCATCCGTGAGATCTGAGAAAGGCCAGGACAATGTCCGTGTGAGCCTTTGCTTGAGGAAGGGACGACGCTTGAATCAGAATGTCGTCCAAGTAAGGTACTACAGCAATGCCCCTTGGTCTTAGCACAGCTAGAAGGGACCCTAGTACCTTTGTGAAAATCCTTGGAGCAGTGGCTAATCCGAAAGGAAGCGCCACGAACTGGTAATGTTTGTCCAGGAATGCGAACCTTAGGAACCGATGATGTTCCTTGTGGATAGGAATATGTCGATACGCATCCTTTAAATCCACCGTGGTCATGAATTGACCTTCCTGGATGGAAGGAAGAATAGTTCGAATGGTTTCCATCTTGAACGATGGAACCTTGAGAAACTTGTTTAAGATCTTGAGATCTAAGATTGGTCTGAACGTTCCCTCTTTTTTGGGAACTATGAACAGATTGGAGTAGAACCCCATCCCTTGTTCTCTTAATGGAACAGGATGAATCACTCCCATTTTTAACAGGTCTTCTACACAATGTAAGAATGCCTGTCTTTTTATGTGGTCTGAAGACAACTGAGACCTGTGGAACCTCCCCCTTGGGGGAAGTCCCTTGAATTCCAGAAGATAACCTTGGGAGACTATTTCTAGCGCCCAAGGATCCAGAACATCTCTTGCCCAAGCCTGAGCGAAGAGAGAGAGTCTGCCCCCCACCAGATCCGGTCCCGGATCGGGGGCCAACATTTCATGCTGTCTTGGTAGCAGTGGCAGGTTTCTTGGCCTGCTTTCCCTTGTTCCAGCCTTGCATTGGTCTCCAAGCTGGCTTGGCTTGAGAAGTATTACCCTCTTGCTTAGAGGACGTAGCACCTTGGGCTGGTCCGTTTCTACGAAAGGGACGAAAATTAGGTTTATTTTTTGCCTTGAAAGGCCGATCCTGAGGAAGGGCGTGGCCCTTACCCCCAGTGATATCAGAGATAATCTCTTTCAAGTCAGGGCCAAACAGCGTTTTCCCCTTGAAAGGAATGTTAAGTAGCTTGTTCTTGGAAGACGGCAAAGAGAATGACTGGGGTAGGCGGAGCCTAGGAGGGATCATGTGACCAGCTTTGCTGGGCTCTTTGCCATTTCCTGTTGGGGAAGAGAATATCCCACAAGTAAGGATGACGCCGTGGACCGGACACACCTATGTTGGAGAAATTTGTTTAAAATTTCATGATCTATCCAATATATTTTAAGTTTAATTTAGACTTTACTGTCAGTTTAACCCCTTAATGACCGGACCGTTTTTCAATTTTCTTACCCTTAATGACAATGGCTATTTTTACATTTCTGCAGTGTTTGCGTTTAGCTGTAATTTTCTTCTTACTCATTTACTGTACCCACACATATTATATACCGTTTTTCTCGCCATTAAATGGACTTTCTAAAGATACCATTATTTTCATCATATCTTATAATTTACTAAAAAAAATGATAAAATATGAGGAAAAAATGGAAAAAAAAACACACTTTTTCTAACTTTGACCCCCAAAATCTGTTACACATCTACAATCACCAAAAAACACTGATGCTAAATAGTTTATAAATTTTGTCCTGAGTTTAGAAATACCCAATGTTTACATGTTCTTTGCTTTTTTTGCAATTTATGGGGCAATAAATACAAGTAGCACTTTGCTATTTCTAAACCACTTTTTTTCAAAATTAGCGCTAGTTACTTTGGAACCCTGATATCTGTCAGGAATACCTGAATATCCCTTGACATGTATATATTTTGTTTTAGAAGACATCCCAAAGTATTGATCTAGGCCCATTTTGGTATATTTCATGCCACCATTTCACCGCCAAATGCGATAAAAAAAAAAAAAAGTTCACTTTTTCACAAATTTTGTCACAAACTTTAGGTTTCCCACTGAAATTATTTATAAACAGCTTCTGCAATTATGGCACACATGGCTGTAAATTCTTCTCTGGGATCCCCTTTTTCAGAAATAACAGACTTATATGGCTTTGTGGTTGCGTTTTGGTAATTAGAAGGCCGCTAAATGCCGCTGCGCACCACACGTGTTTTATGTCCAGGAGTGAAGGGGTTAATTAGGTAGCTTGTAGGGAGCTTGTAGTGTTAATTTTAGCTTTAGTGTAGTGTAGTAGACAACCCCAAGTATTGATCTAGGCCCATTTTGGTATATTTTATGCCACCATTTCACCGCCAAATGCAAGCAAATAAAAAAAAAACTTTACATTTTTCACAATTTTAGGTTTCTCATTGAAATTATTTACAAACAGCTTGTGTTATTATGTCAGAAATTGTTGTAAAAGCTTCTCTGGGATCCCCTTTGTTCAGAAATAGCAGACTTATATGGCTTTGGCGTTGCTTTTTGGTAATTAGAAGGCCGCTAAATGCTGCTGCGCACCACACGTGAATTATGCCCAGCAGTGAAGGGGTTAAATTAGGTAGCTTGTAAGGAGCTTGCAGGGTTAATTTTAGAGATCAGCCTCCCACCTGACACATCCCACCCCCTGATCCCTCCCAAACAGCTCTCTTCCCTCCCCCACTCCACAATTATTCCCGCCATCTTAAGTACTGGCAGAAAGTCTGCCAGTACTAAATAAAAGAGTTTTTTTTTTTTTTAAATAAAAATAATAAAATATTTTAGTGGTGATGAACCCCTTCCTTAGCACCAACCTCCCTGATACCCCCCTCCAGCTCTCTAACCCTCTCCCCTACCTAATTACCGCCATCTTGGGTACTGGCAGCTGTCTGCCAGTACCCAGTTTGGCCCCACAAACCAAAGTATTTTAATTTTATTTTTAACTTTTATTTTTATTTTTAATTATTTCTGTAGTGTAGCAGCCCCCCCACAATACCCCCACCCCCTCCCCCTCCCAGATCCTTTTATATGGAAAAAAAAATTTTTTAACTTTTTTTCCCCCTTCCTAACTTCATTGGTGTCAGTGTGGCTAATGCGTGCACGCGCACACACGCTCCCTCCTCCCACCCGGTCAAACGGCACCATCGGCACCATCGCTACCAGTGCAGAGAGGGCCACAGAGTGGCTCTCTCTGCATCGGAAGCTTGTAAAGGGGTATTGCAGGATGCCTCCATATCGAGGCATCACTGCAATACCCTCAGAGCTGCTGGAAGTGGTTGTGATCACTTCCAGCACTCTGTTAGACAACTGACGTACCAGGTACGTCTATTGTCATTAACTGCTTGTTAATGCATGACGTACCTGGTACGTCAGTTGTCATTAAGGGGTTAAGCCAAGTAGCAGACGCACAGCTGGGTTGTGCAACTACCAATAGTGATTGGCTTACCGGTTGTATCTGAATTGGTCTGGGGGTTCCGAACGATACTTTGCAGGGGTTAAAGGGACACTCAAGTCAAAATTGAACTTTCATAATTCAGATAGAGCAGAAATTTTAAACAACTTCCCAATCTACTTCCATTAACAAAATTGCAGTCTTATTATATTTACACTTTTTGAGTCACCTGCTACTGCTGAGCATGTGCAAGAATTCACAGAATGTACGTATATGCATTTGTGATTGGCTGATGGCTGTCACATGATACAGGGGGAGTGGAAATATACATAACTTTGAAATTTGTCCACAAAAAATCTACTACTTATTTGAAGTTCAGACTAAGTGCTATTGCTTTATCTTTTTAGCATGCATGTGTTAGTTATGCAAATCTACTGTATTTGCTGGCCCTTTAAACACGTAGCTTTGCAGGTTTGAAGAGCAGAAATACCATGCAATAATGAATAAGTGCATGTATTTTTTGTATTACTGTACAATGGTCGTTTAAATCTACACTATGGGGAATATTTATCCAGCTCCGTATGCTCTGAGGCGGCGGACAGAAATCAACCCGATCGAATACGATTGGGTTGATTGACACCTCCTGCTAGCGGCTAATTGGCCACGAATCTGCAGGGGGCGGCATTGCACCAGAAGTTCACCAGAACTGCTGGTGCAGTGATAAATGCAGAGAGCGTATGCTGTCGGCATTTATTGATGTGCAGCGGACATGATCCGCAATATCGGATCACGTCCGCTCGCACATTAATAAATAGGCCCCTATAAATCTACAACCCAGGGACCATTCCTCTATTTTTTTCCCCCAATTTAATTTTTTCATCAACAAAAATGAATATAAAATAGCACATTTCAATAAACTTTTACCTCAGCTTTAATGCAAAGCTTTTCTCTTTTTAATTAGGCTTCATTGACTTCTGGGATGTGCACACATTTTTTTTTTTTATTTGTTCATGCATAACACATTCAAATTAAAACAAGTAGACTCCATGGGCTGGATGAATTTAATACAAGTTACAGCTGTGAATCCATCAGGTGAGTGAAGGATTCCTAACATTTAGTGGAATTGCTTTTAGGT
The DNA here is from genome assembly GCF_027579735.1 of Bombina bombina. NCBI lineage: Eukaryota > Metazoa > Chordata > Amphibia > Anura > Bombinatoridae > Bombina > Bombina bombina. The sequence goes on along the minus strand of NC_069499.1, from coordinate 1,464,459,178 downwards.
GTTTGCGTGTTTGATGCCAATGCAAGACATAAAATGCACAATATATTACACAACGGATTTGAGTTGTATTCCTTTTTGAATTAATATTTTGTATAGTACATAGCAATCATATATACATTTGCAGCTATTACAAATAGTAATCCTCTCCCATTACATTCACTGTGTTGATATTCATGTATTTGTACGATCAAAAAATATCCTGTTGATATATGAATAGATGTATGCATCTCATTATAGAATGAATACATATGACTAATTGATAGTTTAGATAGTATTATTAATGCTTTGTATGTTGTTTAATTTATTGTATAAAAAGTCCTTTTGCAAGGTTTTCGGTTTACTGATCAGCATCATTTTTGCTCATTGGTTGTGGTTCCTTTAAAAAAGGACGTAAGTAAACAGCTGAGATATCATATGATTAAGTGCCAAGCGGCACAAAACGCGAGTCGGAATTTTTATTTCTCTCTGTCCTCCTACATTGCTGTGATATTTTACTTGATGGAATAAAGGCTTTGGTTTTATTAATTTTTAACCCCTAGAGTGCTGGAGTATCTTTTTGCACACCTCTCCCATTGTCTAATGTCATGTTTAGAATTTTTGATACCTTCTTTTGAAGAGTTCCCAACTGTCCTGCATATTTCAAAATTGTTACAGTTTGGGCACTCTGCCTCGCTGTCCCTATTGCAGCTCTTTTTGGCTTATAATTGTCCCAGTTTCTCAAGTGAAATTATAGACCACATGACAATCCCCCATACCAGCGTAATTTCACTCAGATAATATAATATATTTCCTTGAGGGTCCTTACTAAAATTATTCATATCAGAAATTTTTACATATAAATGCACACAAACACACACATATTTGACCCATTACCAACCCCCACACATTTTCATATAACTTATCTATTAAACTCTTAAGCTTAAAGGGGCACTGAACCCAAATGTTTTCTTTTGTGATTCAGATAGAGCATGCAATTTTAAACAACTTTCTAATTTACTCCTAGGCCTCTAGTTATCAAGCTGTCAACCTCAAATACACTGGAATTCCGCAGCGTATTTGTGGCGAGGCTGATTCGCCTAAGTTATCAAGCCCTGCTGCCCGGCAAAAGTAGAATATAGTGACGTAAGCTTCGATCCGCCGGACTCAGTCCGACACAGATCGATTCTTACGTCACTCCAGATGTTCCGAATGCAAGTTCAGCACAATCTGACTACTTTTGGAAGTTATCAAATGACTACCAGGTACGCTCGGCACTTTTCCGGCCCAGCGTACCTGGTTTTCAATCCGCCGCCCTGGAGGCGGCGGATCCCATAGGAATCAATGGGAGTCTGACCATAGCGAAAGTTCATGTTCGCTACTGCCCGACATCCCATTGATTCCTATGGGAAACGTCTGCACCTAACACCCTAACATGTACCCCAAGTCTAAACACCCCTAATCTGCCCCCCCCTACACCGCCGCAACTAAATAAATGTATTACCCCCTAAACCGCCGCTCCCGGAGCTCACCAGCACTCTAATAAACTGATTAACCCCTAAACCGCCGCTCCCGGACCCCGCCGCCACCTACATAATACCTATTAACCCCTATCCTGCCCCCCCTATACCGCCGCCACCTATAATAAATGTATTAACCCCTATCCTGCCGATCCCGTACCCCGCCACAACTAAATAAATTGTTTAACCCCATAAACCGCCACTCCCGGACCCCGCCGCCACCTATATTAAACTTATTAACCCCTAATCTGCCCCCCCTACACCGTCGCCACCTATAATAAATTTATTAACCCCTATCCTGCCCCCCCATACAGCTGTCATCTATATTAAACTAATTAACCCCTCTAACACTAACCCTAACACCCCCCTAACTTAAATATTATTTTAATAAATCAAAATAAAAATTACTCTTATTAACTAAATTAATCCTATTTAAAACTAAATACTTACCTATAAAATAAACCCTAATATAGCTACAATATAACTAATAATTATATTGTAGCTATTTTAGGATTTATTTTTATTTTACAGGCAAATTTCAATTTATTTTAACTAGGTACAATAGCTATTAAATAGTTATTAACTATTTTATAGCTACCTAGTTAAAATAAAGACAAATTTACCTGTAAAATAAAAACTAACCTAAGTTACAATTACACCTAACCCTACACTATCATTAACTAAATTATTCCTATTTAAAAATAAATACTTACCTGTAAAATAAACCCTAAGATAGCTACAATGTAATTAATAATTACATTGTAGCTATTTTAGGATTTATATTTATTTTACAGGTAACTTTGTATTTATTTTAACTAGGTAGAATAGTTATTAAATAGTTATTAACTATTTAATAACTACCTAGCTAAAAGAAATACAAAATTACCTGTAAAATAAATCCTAACCTAAGTTACAATTAAACCTAACACTACACTATCATTAAATAAATTAAATTAATTAACTACAAATACCTACAATTAAATAAACTACAAAACATAAAAAAATCTAAGTTACAAAAAATAAAAATATATTACAAGATTTTTAAGCCAATTACACCTAATCTAAGCCCCCTATTAAAATAACAAAGCCCCCAAAATAAAAAAAATGCCCAACCCTATTCTAAATTACAAAAGTTAACAGCTCTATTACCTTACCAGCCCTTAAAAGGGCCTTTTGCGGGGCATGCCCCAAAGTAATCAGCTCTTTTGCATGTACAAAAAAATACAATCCCCCCCCCCAACATTAAAACCCACCACCCACATACCCCTACTCTAACCCACCCAAACCCCCTTAAAAAACTTAACACTAACCCCCTGAAGATCATCCTACCTTTAGCCGTCTTCAGCCAGCCGACCACCGATGGAATAGAAGAGGACATCCGCAGCGGCCGAAGTCATCACCCAAGGGGCGCTGAAGAGGTTTTCCATCCGATAGAAGTCTTCATCCATGCGGCGTCTTCAATCTTCATCCATCCGGAGAGGAGCGGAGCCTTCTTCAAACGAGCCAATGCGGAGCCATCCTCTTCCAACGACGCCTACCCGACGAATGGATATTCCTTTAAGTGACATCATCCAAGATGGCGTCCCTCGAATTCCGATTGGCTGATAGGATTCTATCAGCCAATCGGAATTAAGGTAGGAAAAATCTGATTGGCTGATGCAATCAGCAAATCAGATTCAAGTTCAATCCGATTGGCTGATCCAATCAGCCAATCAAATTGAGCTCGCATTCTATTGGCTGTTCCGATCAGATTTTTCCTACCTTAATTCCGACTGGCTGATAGAATCCTATCAGCCAATCGGAATTCGAGGGACGCCATCTTGGATGACGTCACTTAAAGGAATATCCATTCGTCCGGTATGCTTCATTGGAAGAGGATGGCTCCGCGTCGGCTTGTTTGAAGAAGGCTCCGCTCCGGATGGATGAAGATTCCGCATGGATGAAGACTTCTATCGGATGGAAGACCTCTTCAGCGCCCCTTGGATGAGGACTTCGGCCGCTGCGGATGTCCTCTTCTGTTCCATCGGTGGTCGGCTGGCTGAAGACGGCTAAAGGTAGGATGATCTTCAGGGGGTTAGTGTTAGGTTTTTTTAAGGGGGGTTTGGGTGGATTAGAGTGGGGGTAGGTGGAAGGTGGGTTTTAATGTTGGGGGGGGGTTGTATTTTTTTGTACATGCAAAAGAGCTGATTACTTTGGGGCATGCCCTGCAAAAGGCCCTTTTAAGGGCTGGTAAGGTAATAGAGCTGTTAACTTTTGTAATTAAGAATAGGGTAGGGCATTTTTTTATTTTGGGGGGCTTTGTTATTTTATTAGGGGGCTTAGATTAGGTGTAATTAGCTTAAAAATCTTGTAATATTTTTTTATTTTTTGTACTTTAGTTAGTTTATTTAATTGTAGGTATTTGTAGTTAATTAATTTAATTTATTTAATGATCGTGTAGTGTTAGGTTTAATTGTAACTTAGGTTAGGATTTATTTTACAGGTAATTTTGTATTTCTTTTAGCTAGGTAGTTATTAAATAGTTAATAACTATTTAATAACTATTCTACCTAGTTGAAATAAATACAAAGTTACCTGTAAAATAAATATAAATCCTTAAATAGCTACAATGTAATTATTAATTACATTGTAGCTATCTTAGGGTTTATTTTATAGGTAAGTATTTAGTTTTAAATAGGAATAACTAATTTAATAAGAGTAATATTTATTTAGATTTATTTCATTAATATTTAAGTTAGGGGGGTTGTTAGGGTTAGTGTTAGACTTAGGTTTAGGGGTTTATAATTTTATTATAGGTTGCGGCGGTATGGGGGGCAGGATAGGGGTTAATACATTTATTATAGGTGGCGACGGTGTAGGGGGGCAGATTAGGGGTTAATAAGTTTAATATAGGTGGCGGCGGGGTCCGGGATCGGTGGTTTAGGGGTTAAACAATTTATTTAGTTGCGGTGAGGTACGAGATCAGCAGGATAGGGATTTAATACATTTATTATAGGTGGCTGCGGTATAGGGGGGGAGGATAGGGGTTAATAGGTATTATGTAGGTGGCGGCGGGGGCCCAGGAGCGGCGGTTTAGGGGTTAATACATTTATTATAGTTGCGGCGGGGTCCGGGAGCGGCGGTTTAGGGGTTAATACATTTATTATAGTTGCGGCGGGGTCTAGGAGCGGCGGTTTAGGGGGTAATAACTTTATTTAGTTGCGGGGGGCTCCGGTATAGGGGGTAGAACAGTATACAGGGAGTGCAGAATTATTAGGCAAGTTGTATTTTTGAGGATTAATTTTATTATTGAACAACAACCATGTTTTCAATGAACCCAAAAAAACTCATTAATATCAAAGCTGAATATTTTTGGAAGTAGTTTTTAGTTTGTTTTTAGTTTTAGCTATTTTAGGGGGATATCTGTGTGTGCAGGTGACTATTACTGTGCATAATTATTAGGCAACTTAACAAAAAACAAATATATACCCATTTCAATTATTTATTTTTACCAGTGAAACCAATATAACATCTCAACATTCACAAATATACATTTCTGACATTCAAAAACAAATCAGTGACCAATATAGCCACCTTTCTTTGCAAGGACACTCAAAAGCCTGCCATCCATGGATTCTGTCAGTGTTTTGATCTGTTCACCATCAACATTGCGTGCAGCAGCAACCACAGCCTCCCAGACACTGTTCAGAGAGGTGTACTGTTTTCCCTCCTTGTAAATCTCACATTTGATGATGGACCACAGGTTCTCAATGGGGTTCAGATCAGGTGAACAAGGAGGCCATGTCATTAGATTTTCTTCTTTTATACCCTTTCTTGCCAGCCACGCTGTGGAGTACTTGGACGCGTGTGATGGAGCATTGTCCTGCATGAAAATCATGTTTTTCTTGAAGGATGCAGACTTCTTCCTGTACCACTGCTTGAAGAAGGTGTCTTCCAGAAACTGGCAGTAGGACTGGGAGTTTTGCTTGACTTCATCCTCAACCCGAAAAGGCCCCACAAGCTCATCTTTGATGATACCAGCCCAAACCAGTACTCCACCTCCACCTTGCTGGCATCTGAGTCGGACTGGAGCTCTCTGCCCTTTACCAATCCAGCCACGGGCCCATCCATCTGGCCCATCAAGACTCACTCTCATTTCATCAGTCCATAAAACCTTAGAAAAATCAGTCTTGAGATATTTCTTGGCCCAGTCTTGACGTTTCAGCTTGTGTGTCTTGTTCAGTGGTGGTCGTCTTTCAGGCTTTCTTACCTTGGCCATGTCTCTGAGTATTGCACACCTTGTGCTTTTGGGCACTCCAGTGATGTTGCAGCTCTGAAATATGGCCAAACTGGTGGCAAGTGGCATCTTGGCAGCTGCACGCTTGACTTTTCTCAGTTCATGGGCAGTTATTTTGCGCCTTGGTTTTTCCACACGCTTCTTGCGACCCTGTTGACTATTTTGAATGAAACACTTGATTGTTCGATGATCACGCTTCAGAAGCTTTGCAATTTTAAGAGTGCTGCATCCCTCTGCAAGATATCTCACTATTTTTTACTTTTCTGAGCCTGTCAAGTCCTTCTTTTGACCCATTTTGCCAAAGGAAAGGAAGTTGCCAAATAATTATGCACACCTGATATAGGGTGTTGATGTCATTAGACCACACCCCTTCTCATTACAGAGATGCACATCACCTAATATGCTTAATTGGTTGTAGGCTTTCGAGCCTATATAGCTTGGAGTAAGACAACATGCATAAAGAGGATGATGTGGTCAAAATACTCATTTGCCTAATAATTCTGCATTTGAAATAAAGATACCAAGAGAATAAAGAAAATTTGATAATGGAAGTAAATTCGAAAGTTGCTTAAAATTTCATGCTCTATCTGAATCACGAAAGAAAAAATTTGAGTTCAGTGTCCCTTTAACCCTTTGTTTCATATCTATTAATCCATAAAGGTACAGTGAAGTCAAAATTAAACTTTCATGATTCAGATATGCAATTTTAATCATCTTTCCAATATAGTTTTATTATCAAATATGATCGTTCTCTTGGTATCTTTTGTTGAAAAACATACCTAGATAGGCCAAGGAGCAGTAATGCACTACTGAGAGCACCTCTTGTCATTGGCTCACCAGATGTATTCAGCTAGCTCCCATTAGTCCATTGCTGCTCCTTCAACAAAGAATAGCAAGAGAATGAAGTAACTTTAAAAATAGAAGTAAACTGAAAAAGGTGTTTAAAAATGTATGCGCTATCTGAATCGCATAGAAAACAGAATTTATGCTTACCTGATAAATTACTTTCTCCATCGGTGTGTCCGGTCCACGGCGTCATCCTTACTTGTGGGATATTCTCTTCCCCAACAGGAAATGGCAAAGAGTCCCAGCAAAGCTGGTCACATGATCCCTCCTAGGCTCCGCCCACCCCAGTCATTCAACCGACGGACAGGAGGAAATATATATAGGAGAAACCATATGATACCGTGGTGACTGTAGTTATAGAAAATAATTCATCAGACCTGATTAAAAAACCAGGGCGGGCCGTGGACCGGACACACCGTTGGAGAAAGTAATTTATCAGGTAAGCATAAATTCTGTTTTCTCCAACATTGGTGTGTCCGGTCCACGGCGTCATCCTTACTTGTGGGAACCAATACCAAAGCTTTAGGACACGGATGAAGGGAGGGAGCAAATCAGGTCACCTAAACGGAAGGCACCACAGCTTGCAAAACCTTTCTCCCAAAAATAGCCTCCGAAGAAGCAAAAGTATCAAATTTGTAAAATTTGGCAAAAGTGTGCAGTGAAGACCAAGTCGCTGCCTTACATATCTGGTCAACAGAAGCCTCGTTCTTGAAGGCCCATGTGGAAGCCACAGCCCTAGTGGAGTGAGCTGTGATTCTTTCAGGAGGCTGCCGTCCGGCAGTCTCATAAGCCAAACGGATAATGCTTTTAAGCCAAAAGGAAAGAGAGGTAGAAGTCGCTTTTTGACCTCTCCTTTTACCAGAATAAACAACAAACAAGGAAGATGTTTGTCTGAAATCTTTAGTAGCCTCTAAATAGAATTTTAGAGCACGGACTACGTCCAAATTGTGTAACAAACGTTCCTTCTTTGAAACTGGATTCGGACACAAAGAAGGTACAACTATCTCCTGGTTAATATTTTTGTTAGAAACAACTTTCGGAAGAAAACCAGGCTTAGTACGCAAAACCACCTTATCTGCATGGAACACCAGATAGGGTGGAGAACACTGCAGAGCAGATAACTCTGAAACTCTTCTAGCAGAAGAAATTGCAACCAAAAACAAAACTTTCCAAGATAGCAACTTAATATCTATGGAATGTAAAGGTTCAAACGGAACCCCTTGAAGAACTGAAAGAACTAGATTTAGACTCCAGGGAGGAGTCAAAGGTCTGTAAACAGGCTTGATCCTAACCAGAGCCTGAACAAATGCTTGAACATCTGGCACGGCTGCCAGTCTTTTGTGAAGTAAAACAGATAAAGCAGAGATCTGTCCCTTTAGAGAACTTGCAGATAATCCTTTCTCCAAACCTTCTTGTAGAAAGGATAGAATCTTAGGAATTTTTATCTTGTTCCATGGAAATCCTTTGGATTCACACCAACAGATATATTTTTTCCATATTTTATGGTAAATTTTTCTAGTTACAGGCTTTCTAGCCTGAATCAGAGTATCTATTACAGAATCTGAAAACCGACGCTTTGATAAAATCAAGCGTTCAATCTCCAAGCCGTCAGTTGGAGGGAAACCAGATTCGGATGTTCGAATGGACCCTGAACAAGAAGGTCCTGTCTCAAAGGTAGCTTCCATGGTGGAGCCGATGACATATTCACCAGGTCTGCATACCAAGTCCTGCGTTGCCACGCTGGAGCTATCAAGATCACCGAGGCCCTCTCCTGATTGATCCTGGCTACCAGCCTGGGAATGAGAGGAAACGGTGGAAATACATAAGCTAGGTTGAAGGTCCAAGGTGCTACTAGTGCATCTACTAGAGTCGCCTTGGGATCCCTGGATCTGGACCCGTAGCAAGGAACCTTGAAGTTCTGACGAGACGCCATCAGATCCATGTCTGGAATGCCCCATAATTGAGTTATTTGGGCAAAGATTTCCGGATGGAGTTCCCACTCCCCCGGATGGAATGTCTGACGACTCAGAAAATCCGCTTCCCAATTTTACACTCCTGGGATGTGGATCGCAGACAAGTGGCAGGAGTGATCCTCCGCCCATTGAATTATCTTGGTCACTTCTTTCATCGCCAGGGAACTCCTTGTTCCCCCCTGATGATTGATATATGCAACGGTCGTCATGTTGTCTGACTGAAACCTTATGAATTTGGCCTTTGCTAGTTGAGGCCAAGCTCTGAGAGCATTGAATATCGCTCTCAGTTCCAGAATGTTTATCGGGAGAAGAGACTCTTCCCGAGACCATAGACCCTGAGCTTTCAGGGATTCCCAGACCGCGCCCCAGCCCACTAGGCTGGCGTCGGTCGTGACAATGACCCACTCTGGTCTGTGGAAGCTCATTCCCTGTGACAGATTGTCCAGGGTCAGCCACCAACGGAGTGAATCTCTGGTCTTTTGATCTACTTGAATCGTCGGAGACAAGTCTGTATAATCCCCATTCCACTGTCTGAGCATGCACAGTTGTAATGGTCTTAGATGAATTCGTGCAAAAGGAACTATGTCCATTGTTGCAACCATCAATCCTATTACTTCCATGCACTGCGCTATGGAAGGACGAGGAACAGAATGAAGTACTTGAGAAGAGCTTAGAAGTTTTGATTTTCTGACCTCTGTCAGAAAAATCCTCATTTCTAAGGAATCTATTATTGTTCCCAAGAAGGGAACTCTTGTTGACGGGGACAGAGAACTTTTTTCTTTGTTCACCTTCCATCCGTGAGATCTGAGAAAGGCTAGGACGATGTCCGTATGAGCCTTTGCTTTTGACAGGGACGACGCTTGAATCAGGATGTCGTCCAAGTAAGGTACTACTGCAATGCCCCTTGGTCTTATAACCGCTAGAAGGGACCCTAGTACCTTTGTGAAAATCCTTGGAGCAGTGGCTAATCCGAATGGAAGTGCCACAAACTGGTAATGCTTGTCCAGAAAAGCGAACCTTAGGAACTGATGATGTTCCTTGTGGATAGGAATATGTAGGTACGCATCCTTTAAATCCACGGTAGTCATAAATTGATTTTCCTGGATAGTAGGTAGGATCGTTCGAATAGTTTCCATTTTGAACGATGGTACCCTGAGAAATTTGTTTAGGATCTTTAGATCCAAAATTGGTCTGAATGTTCCCTCTTTTTTGGGAACTATGAACAGATTGGAATAAAATCCCATTCCTTGTTCTCTTATTGGAACTGGATGTATCACTCCCATCTTTAACAGGTCTTCTACACAATGTAAGAATGCCTGTCTCTTTATTTGGTTTGAAGATAATTGAGACCTGTGGAACCTTCCCCTTGGGGGTAGTTCCTTGAATTCCAGGAGATAACCTTGAGAAACTATTTCTAGCGCCCAAGGATCCTGAACATCTCTTGCCCAAGCCTGAGCAAAGAGAGAAAGTCTGCCCCCCACTAGATCCGGTCCCGGATCGGGGGCTATCCCTTCATGCTGTTTTGGTAGCAGTGGTAGGCTTCTTGGCCTGCTTACCCTTGTTCCAGCCTTGCATTGGTTTCCAGGCTGGTTTGGGTTGTGAAGTATTACCCTCTTGCTTAGAGGATACAGAATTAGAGGCTGGTCCATTTCTGCGAAAGGGACGAAAATTAGGCTTATTTTTAGCCTTAAAAGACCTATCCTGTGGGAGGGCGTGGCCCTTTCCCCCAGTGATGTCTGAAATAATCTCTTTCAAATCAGGTCCAAATAATGTTTTACCTTTGAATGGAATGTTAAGCAATTTTGTCTTGGAAGACACATCCGCTGACCAAGACTTTAGCCAAAGCGCTCTGCGCGCCACGATAGCAAACCCTGAATTTTTCGCCGCTAATCTAGCTAATTGCAAAGCGGCATCTAAAACAAAAGAGTTAGCCAATTTAAGTGCTTGAACTCTGTCCATAACCTCCTCATACGAAGATTCTTTACTGAGCGACTTTTCTAGTTCCTCGAACCAGAAACACGCTGCCGTAGTGACAGGAACAATGCATGAAATTGGTTGTAGAAGGTAACCTTGCTGTACAAAAATCTTTTTAAGCAAACCCTCTAATTTCTTATCCATAGGATCTTTGAAAGCACAACTATCTTCGATAGGAATAGTAGTGCGTTTGTTTAGAGTAGAAACCGCCCCCTCGACCTTGGGGACTGTCTGCCATAAGTCCTTTCTGGGGTCGACTATAGGAAATAATTTCTTAAATATAGGGGGGGGAACAAAAGGTATGCGGGGCCTTTCCCACTCTTTATTTACTATGTCCGCCACCCGCTTGGGTATAGGAAAAGCGTCGGGGGGCACCGGAACCTCTAGGAACTTGTCCATCTTACATAATTTCTCTGGAATGACCAAATTGTCACAATCATCCAGAGTAGATAACACCTCCTTAAGCAGTGCGCGGAGATGTTCTAATTTAAATTTAAATGTCACAACATCAGGTTCAGCTTGATGAGAAATTTTTCCTGAATCTGAGATTTCTCCATCAGACAAAACCTCCCTCATGGCCCCTTGAGATTGGTGTGAGGGTATGTCAGAACAGTTATCATCAGCGTCCTCTTGCTCTTCAGTGTTTAAAACAGAGCAATCGCGCTTTCTCTGATAAGTAGGCATTTTGGATAAAAGATTTGCTATGGAGTTATCCATTACAGCCGTTAATTGTTGCATGGTAATAAGTATTGGCGCACTAGATGTACTAGGGGCCTCCTGTGTGGGCATAACTGGTGTAGACACAGTAGGGGATGATGTAGTATCATGTTTACTCCCCTCATTTGAGGAATCATCTTGGGCAATATCATTATCTGTGGCATTACTGTCCTTACTTTGTTTGGACACTATGGCACAATTATCACATAAATTTAAATGGGGAGACACATTGGCTTTCATACATATAGAACATAGCTTATCTGATGGTACAGACATGTTAAACAGGCTTAAACTTGTCAACAAAGCACAAAAAACGTTTTAAAATAAAACCGTTACTGTCACTTTAAATTTCAAACTGAAAACACTTTATTACTGAATATGTGAAAAAGTATGAAGGAATTGTTCAAAATTCACCAAAATTTCACCACAGTGTCTTAAAGCATTAAAAGTATTGCACACCAAATTTCAGAGCTTTAACCCTTAAATTAACGTTTTCAAATTCAACCCCTATACAGTCCCAGCTATATGCTTTGCTGAGACCCAACCAAGCCCAGAGGGGAATACGATACCAAATGACGCCTTCTAGAAGCTTTTTTAGTGATTCTTAGATCCTCACACATGCATCTGCATGCCTTGATCTCCAAAAACAACTGCGCAGTAATGGCGCGAAAATGAGGCTCAGTCTATAACTAGAAAGGCCCCCCGACTAAAAAAGGTGTCCAACACAGTGCCTGCCGTTTTTTATTTTCAAAAGTAAGCTTTATTGAATGAACACATATATAATTACATCTTATACATTTGAGATGAAACATAAAACCAGAGCGATCAATATCGCCATATCAGATAAACATAAACATATCCTGGTAAGTGACTGATAAAAAGTTATGATATTACAATTGACGCGTTCATTGTTTGTAATTCCACTTTACGATATGCCAAAAATGCACATTGATTCTTGCGGTCGACAGCACCGGACCCAGGCATCCAATGGTAAAAAAAACAACAAGGTTGCTAGTATAGTGTTAGATGCGGGTGAGTCCGGCAGTGCCAACCCCACAATGTCTCTGAAAATTTCAGTGGAGAAGGTAATAAGAGAAAAGATAGATTCAGGAAGCCGATGGGAAGGTGAAAGAGAAGGGGAATGTTGGGTTAAGATAGTGTGGGGGTAAGAGGGAGGGGAAGAGCAGGTAATGGGATGTGGAGGGGAGGAGAGAGGGAAAAAAAAAAAAAAAAAAGAAAAAAAAAAAAAAAAAAGGGGGGGGGGTGAGGGAAGGGTAAGGGAGGAATTAATTCCAATGGACACAGTAAATTTAAACTAAATAATCCAGATCTTACATGAGTTTCGCCTCGACTGGCCACCCAGTCTCCAAATTTATCCCTGACAGCTATATACCCCTACCCTCCCAGATCAGAATCATATATTCATGAGTCTCAAGTCTCCCAGTCTTTAGGTAGTGGAACCTCTCCAGGCTCAAAAGGTCCCAGACCCCAGCCCTCCACTCCTCCAGGCTAGGTGTGTGTATTGATTTCCAATGTCTTGGTATGAGTCCTTTTGCACAATTCAGCATTAGGAGGAACAAATGACGTTTCGCGGCCATGGCTATTTTAGGTAGTTCATGGAATATAAGATATTTAGGGTCTGGTGGTAGAATGATCTCCAGTAACCTGCTACACTCCCGAAACACCTCGTTCCAGAAGGGTTGTATATGAGGACACTGCCACCAGATATGTAGCATGGTTCCCACCTCCCCGCAGCCCCTCCAGCACTCACCACCTGTGTGTGGGTATATTTTTTTTAACCTCTGTGGGGTGAGGTACCAACGACTCAAAAATTTAAAGTGTGTCTCTTGCAGTTTCATCGATACCGACACATGTTTCGCTCTGCGAAACATGGATAACCATGCCTTGAGGTCAGGCTCAACGCCCAGTTCTTGTTGCCATGCCGTTGTGTAAGAGGGAAGCGCATCATCGCCCCCCCCCAACAGCATTTTATACAGAATTGAGATGAGATGACGTGGTAAAGTTGGTGAGGTGCAAAGCACTTCAAATGGTGTTTTCTGTCTTTTCAGTAACTCTTTGTCACGCAGAGCACTGTAGTAATGATGGAATTGCATTGCCCTGAACCAAGAAGAAAACAGGTCGCGATCCCATTCAGCCAGATCCATATGTGGCTTGATTTTGTCCCCCGACAATGCACCTGAAATCGCTGTCTCCGCTAGAGTATAGCAGGACCCCAGAGAGTAGGCTTTATTAGCTAATCCGTTATCTGGATTTTCACGAACGGGCATCACAGGTGATATAGAGGTAGAGATATACGGTTTCGCCTTAATTAATTTATCCCATCTACTCAACACGTCCTCAATCAGAGGATACCGTGCGAGCCAGGCAGGGCGTTGAGCAGGACTGATCCACGCAAGAGATCCCACGTTACCCCTACCGAGGATCTCCCTATCCAAGCCTATCCAAGCTTTGTTTGGCGAACCATGGCACCACTCAACTATTCGTTGTAGCTGGATGGCCTTTATGTATTCGCTTAGTCGAGGGACACCTGCCCCCCCCCGGTCTCTGGGCAGGTACATCGTCCTTTGGTTGATCCGTGGTCTTAGATCGTTCCAGATGTACGATTCCATTAGCGACTGTATTTGATGGATTAGGTGATCAGCAGACGACAGAGGGATGGCCTGCATAATATATAGTACTCTGGGTAAAATGTTCATTTTAGCCACTTGTATTCTGCCCATCCAAGAGATGGTCTTATTTTTCCATGCCGCAAAATCCCGTGTGGCCTCCTCTCTGATACGTTTATAATTTATGGACACAATTTCCCCAACCGAAGGTGCCAGTGTAACACCTAGGTATTTAAGGTATTTTAAAGCAATCCTCAGGGGGCAACCTTCGCTATTTAATTCAAAAGCTTCTTTAGGCATTGAAATGTTTAAGATTTCAGATTTGGAAAGATTGAGTGAAAAATCTGACATCTGCCCAAATCTCTCAAACTCGGTTAGCGATTCCTGCAGAGACTCACCATTATCGGCTAGGGTCAACAGCACATCGTCGGCGTACATGGCCAATTTGTGCTCGATTCCCCCTGTTTTGAATCCATGTATCTCTGGGTTTTTGCGTATCTGACAGGCTAAGACCTCCATGATCAGAGCAAAGAGCAGAGGCGAGAGGGGGCACCCCTGTCTTGTCCCATTAGAGATCTGGAATGTATCCGAGAACAGTCCGTTCACACGAACCTTGGCGTTTGGGTTTGAGTATAGTGAAAGTACATTGTTTATAAAATGAGCTCCGAAGCCCATTTTTTCTAGGGTGATTCGCATAAAAATCCAATTGACTCGATCAAAGGCTTTTTCCGCATCCGTTGACACAAGGACCAACGGAGCGGAAGCGGCCTGCGCATGAGAAATCAGCTGGATCACTCTGAGAGTGTTATCCCGTGCCTCTCTTGCCGGGATGAATCCTGTTTGATCGGTGGAGACCAGATGTGGCAAAAATATCTTGAGGCGGTTGGCTATGACTTTGGCCAGGATCTTGATATCAGAGTTAAGCAATGATATCGGCCTATAACTGCCAGGCAGATTCTCTGGTTTATCCGGCTTAGGGATCACCGATATGAATGCTTCCAGCATCGAGTTTGGTAGAATGGGAGCTTCTGAAAGCCGGTGGAACACCTTGAGCATATGAGGTATTAAAATGCCTGCAAATCTTTTATAGTAGCGCGTACCAAACCCATCTGGGCCCGGACTTTTCCCAGCTGGGAGGCTTTTGATAGCTGCTAGAATCTCCTCCGTGGTGAAGGGCGCATCTAATTGACATGCCTGCTCAGCGGTCAAAGATGGAACTCCCGCTTTTTCAATATAGTCAGATACCTTTTGTTCAAAGGTCCGTCTGTTGTGGGACTCTACCCGCGAGTTTTCTGCTGGGCGTATGTTGTAGAGGGTTTTATAAAAATTGCCAAGGGTATTCGCTATGGATTGACCATCTCTATGTGTCACTCCACATTCATCTGTGATTTCGTAAATATATGAGCGCAGTCTTTTCCGGGCTAAAGCACGGGCCAATAACTTCCCTGCTTTATTACTTTGCTCAAAAAAGGTTTGTCGCATAATTAGGGCTTTTTTGTGTTGCTCCTCTTGTAAATGGCGTAATAACGCCGATCTGGCTAAGGCCAGCTCTGAATGAAGGGTCTGATCAGCGGGGCAGTCTTTATGCGCAAGTTCTTTTTGTGAAACCTGTGCCAACAACGCGTTGTAGGTTTCCCTTTTGGATCTGCGCAGTGCTGCACTGTGCCCGATTAAATCGCCTCTGATTACACTTTTATGGGCTTCCCACACAGTGGAATCAGCGGTAGCCCCGTCCGCGTTTAGGAGGAAATATTCCTCAATGTTCTTTTGTAGCTTTGATATTAAGAGTTTATCGTCAAGAAGGTATTCGTCAAGCCTCCATACATGTGAGGTTACCGGGGCGTTTGGCCAGTTGATAGTGCATTTAACAGGAGCATGATCCGACCATGTAATCACGTTGATACTACTCCCCGCCGTAATCGTAAGACCCATTGAATCTGTAAAAAGGTAATCGATTCTGGTGTACTTCCTGTGAGGGTGCGAATAGAAAGTGAAATTTTTGTCTGTTGGGTGGAAGGTACGCCAGATATCGTGCAGGTTCAGCTCTCTAAGAGACCTAATTAGATGTTTAGATACTTTATGTGGAGCGCTGGAGAGACCGTCCGAGGTGTCCAGGCACGGGTTTAGGGAGATGTTGAAATCCCCTCCCAGGAGGAGGATACCTTTTTGTGATTCCAAAATCAGCTGTATGATTTTCTTAAAGAACACATCTTGAGCCTTATGTGGGAGGTAGAGGTTGACCAGGGTCACGGATCTACCATATAATTTGCCTATCAAAATTATATATCTACCATTGGGGTCTTTAGTAGTTTGCTCCAATTGGAATGGGACATCGCGGCGGAATAAAATACCAACTCCATTTTTTTTGGAGGGCCCAGATGCAAAACAAGCCTCTGGATAATATCTGTTATACCATTTGGGTTCTCTATGTTTAGAAAAGTGTGTTTCTTGAATATAAATGATGTCACCTCCCATTCTGTGTAGATCTCTCGTGATAATCGAGCGTTTCTCTGGGCTATTCATACCCTTAACATTGATAGTTAGAAGGTCCAGGTTGAGGGATTTATTTAATGGTTGTGGGCGCGCCATGGATGAAGTAGGGGAGGGGAGAGAAGAAAAAAAAAAAAAAAAAAAAAAAGGAGGGTGAGGGGGTTTAAAAGGAGGGGGGAAACAAGGAGGGGAGGGGAGGATAAGAACGATGAGAGGAGAGTTTCAAAGGAGGTGGGGAGGTTCTAAGCAGTAGTAGGAAAAGTGCGTTAAAGTGAAGAAGCTAAGGAGAAGGGTGAGTTAGGATTGCTAGAGAAAAGAATGGGGAATGTAGAGACAGGAAGAAGTGGGAAGAGGAAAAAGAGAGTTCAGAGCGAATCTAGCAGACACAAGCGAGATCCTCACACTTAACACAGAAGGATGTAAAATTGGAGGGATAGGAGAAAGGGGGCAAAAAACAAGTATTAAGTACACAAATAGGAGGTAGTAACCCCAAAACTCTTGCATAGAAAAATTAACTGATATTTGAACTTTGTAGGTAAAGTAACTCAATACATATCAATAAACATTGTCAGAACTAGGATATAAACTGGTAGCAGGAGCACCTAACTCTCTCCCATGCCAACCCCACCTAGAGACCCATGTTCTCTAGAGAATACCCATTGGTAGTTCACTCAATTTGCTTAAATAAAGACTAGTGCATACTCTTCTCTACCCACACCCCAGATTTCTTTTTTTTTTTTTTTTTTTTTTTTTTAAGATTTCTTTTATTTATATACTCTGTAAATATAGTGATGTTTAAATCCTATTACACCTAGGGGGGGCAACAAATAGATTTGTTAATGCCTGATGCTGGTCTTGATTGTTGATAAAATGCATTACTGTATGTGAGAAATTAAATATACACACAACATTGTAAAAGTAGCTGCAAATAACATTTGGATAAGCAACATAGAGCAAATGAGATGCAGACTCCCAAATGAGAGATTGGTTTCCAACACCTGCCGAAGTCTCTCAATGTACAGAAGGCTTATCCAAGGTGTCGGAAATGCATACTGTTAATTCTACAATTATATAGTCAAAATAGAAGTTTATGCATATAACAAGTGACTAGAGTTGCATTATATATTTATAAACTTATCTGTCGCAGAGGGTGGTGGAGTTTTCATTTCCAGGTAGGGTGTTCCATGGGAGATCAGTTCCATTAGCGTGCCAGATATGACACGACAATGCAAATTGTCAAGGCCTCCAGTAGCCTAGTCCGGGCCTCGGTCTGCTACCCCATTATTAATATTAGGGCCAGGTTGTACAGGAACAGCAGGTATGTTTGGTGGTCTAATTTGTAAACCAAATGACTGATTTAGGGTGGGGAGATCTTCCAGTGATTTATAAATTGCTGTTGAGCCATTTTTAGATGCGATGATACAAGTGGGAAATCCCCACCGGTATTGGATGTGGTGGTCTCTAAGATTAGAGGTGATGTAGCGCAGATCTCTTCGCTTCTGTAATGTTGCAGGGCATAAATCCGAAAACACCTGGAGATCAGAACCTTCATAGGTAAGAGGGTGCTTATTTCTAGCCAGCCGAAGAATTTCTTCTTTATCCCTGTAAGAGAGTAGTCTGATGATTATATCCCTTGGTGGGGCCCTGGCCGGCGGTCTAGGCCTGAGGGCCCTATGTGCCCTTTCAACTTGTATGTCAGCTGCGTCTGGAGCATTTTTAAGGAATTTGAAGAAATCCTGAATGTAATGACCTATCTCGGGCGGGAGCACTGTTTCAGGGACGCCGCGCAACCTCAAGTTGTTGCGCCTGCTCCTGTTTTCAAGGTCTTCTATTCTGTCGGTCAAGGACTGGACCGTGGCATCCTGGGATTGCATACAACTGGCCTGGTGTTGGAGGTCTGAGCGTATAGTTTCTTGTATTTCCTCAATCTGAGAGACTCTGTGATCCACTGCCACTATATCTTTTTTCAGATCCCTAAACATAAGTTTGACATCTGTCATTGCTTCCTGTATATCCTTTTTAGATGACAAGTGTGTAATGTCCTCTCTAGTGAGATAACAAGGCTGCGGGGGATCCAGATTGGAAGTCTGTGCTGCAGCAGCTTGTTTGCCACTGTCTGGTAGTTCTTTATTGATGCCAGGATCATTTTCAGTTGAAATTAAGTAATTTTCCATATTGGAAGATTGAGACCCCTTCACTGGTTTGGTTATTCGTCTATTCGCCATTTTTGCTTACTGAGCAATAAGGTAGGGCAAGTGGAATTATCCTATATCTGGCTGTATAAAGTATATGGACTGTCAGTAATGTCTCTGTATAGGGAGCCAGTTCAAATCAGACAGGCCTATGTGATTTAACAATGCTTCAGTTGAAATCAGCCAGGGGTTTTCCCTCACATCTACTAGGCTTATTTAGCTTAAGTGATCAAAGTGCCTATTAATAAACTAGTTGACCTTTGCAAACGATGCCCCTTCAATTTTGTGTGTAATAAAGCCTCAGGGTTTGCTACTTTGCACTTACATCTGCAAGCTTTGGCTCTCCATACCGGAATGGCATTTGTCAGCTTTACAAACCACACACCAAAAAAAAGGCAACACCGGGCAGCACCGAGCGACTAAATGCACCTCCCCGTCTCCCACCACAGCTTGTAAAGTACCTGAATGCTTCTACCCAAGTCCTGCAGAGATCAGTGTTGTGTCAGGTAGTGGGCCCTTTACCGCTCAGTGTCTTACCCTCCGGTACAGCGATCCGCTACTGCGCACTTATCTGGGCTGCCAGGTCCCAGGCACGCCAAACTCCCGTTTGTCTTGGCTCTATTTGTGAAGTCACTGCTGCTCAAATGCGGCATCCGTTGAACTATCCTTTACGCGGTCAGAGTGTTTACCGCTGCGGCTGGTTCCCAGCCCGCTCAGGCCTTACTGCGCACTTGTCTAAACACGAGTCTCCGTTATTGTTCCGCTCCTCAAAGTAGTTGTCACAGGCGCTCAGACCCTTTGTAGTTATGTGTCTGGGTTTTCCAGCTAGTTCTGACTTATTAAAATCTGCTTGTTACCTGTAGCAAGAGTCTTAGGGCTTCAGAGCTAATTCAGTGTGCGGCCATTCACAGTCTTGGCCAAGCTCCGCCTCAGTGCCTGCCGTTTTTTAAACGTTCCCCAAGATTATAATGCCAATTATTAGCTAGAATCTGCATAATATGCCCCAATAAAGCAATCGTTTTAGCCCATAAAAATGTCTACCAGTTTTTAAGCCCCTTTTTTAAGCCCTTTATTCTTTTATATTTGACTAAGAAAATGGCTTACCGGTCCCCATGAGGGGAAATGACAGCCTTCCAGCATTACATGGTCTTGTTAGAAATATGGCTAGTCATACCTTAAGCAGAAAGGTCTGCTAACTGTTTCCCCCAACTGAAGTTACTTCATCTCAACAGTCCTGTGTGGAAACAGCAATCTATTTTAGTTACTGTCTGCTAAAATCATCTTCCTCTTACAAACAGAAATCTTCATCCTTTTCTGTTTCAGAGTAAATAGTACATACCAGCACTATTTTAAAATAACAAACACTTGATAGAAGAATAAAAACTACATTTAAACACCAAAAAACTCTTAACCATCTCCGTGGAGATGTTGCCTGTGCAACGGCAAAGAGAATGACTGGGGTGGGCGGAGCCTAGGAGGGATCATGTGACCAGCTTTGCTGGGACTCTTTGCCATTTCCTGTTGGGGAAGAGAATATCCCACAAGTAAGGATGACGCCGTGGACCGGACACACCAATGTTGGAGAAACATATTGTGTTTCACGTCCCTTTAATTCAACCTACATTCATTTATTCCTATAGAACTTTAAAGAGTATTTGAATGTGTAATACCACAATCCAGCATTTTCTTCACTGCTAATGTTAGCTTTATTTAAATTCTGTTCATTGCAGACACCAAGAACAGACATTTGTTGTTGACCTATTGCCTCATTTCACAGAGAGAAAAAACTGTTCTCATCATCTTATTATCATAATAAATGTTTTCTTTTATGATTCAGAAAGAGCATGCAAATTGACTCTTATTATCAATTTTTGAAAAGCAGGAATGTAAGCTTAGGAGTCGGCCCATTTTTGGTTCCGCTTACATTCCTGCTTTTTGAAATAAAGATACCAAGAGAACGAAGAAAACTTGATAATAGGAGTAAATTAGAAATTTGCTTAAAATCACATGCTCTATCTGAATCATAAAAGAAAAAAAAATTGTGTTTCATATCCCTTTAATACCAAGATTTCAGAAGCGTTAAATGAGAAATTGATATTTCAGATTGCATGCAAAAGGGAATACTTAAAGGGACATTGTAAACTAGATTTTTCTTTGCATAAATATTATGCACATGATCTATCTATATATCCCATCTGGGAGTGTTTTGTAAAAATGTAAAGTTTTGCTTATTTTTTAAATAACATTGTGCTGTTTATTTCAGACTCCTGCCAAGCCCCCAAGTTATAGATGTATACCGAAGTCTACAGACTCCAGAGTGTGAAATGGGTCTTTTCATATGCAGAGGGGGAGTATCTGCTCTTTGTGCTTTCCCAGCCCCTTTCAGTGGGTGTCCCAGACTAACCTCATCAACAGTGCTAAACTGGGAGCTTCTAAGTATGTTTTTCAAAAAGGTTTTATACTGGATGTTTAAATCAGTATCTGTGCATATTCTTTTTTATAGTAGTGTGTATTACATGCAGTAAGTATGAAAATTGGTGTATACTGTCCCTTTAACCAACGACTTATAAACAGAAGCACAGCAAGAGAGCTACTAACACTTTTTTGCTTACCATAGAAAGTATAGTGTGAGGTATATATGTGTCAGGTGCTTAAACTCATTACAGAATCCAGTTAGGAAAGAATTGCATTTTATACTGGGTGTCCGCCATCTTGTAGCTCGCATACATTTTTGTATTTTTTAAAGGTTACATAACAGATATAAGCTCCAAGATGGTGGCGCGCAGTGTGAAGATGCAGAACTTCGCTAACTGATAATTCTAAGGGAATAAAATAAGAGAATGACTTGAAGACAGCTGCCGGCACAGGAGGAAAAACAATAACACGGTGAGTACTAACCATGCTACTGTAATTGTACTCAGCAGTTTAATCTCTTAAAACATTTTAACCAACTTGTAATATCCGATCGTGTGTTACCAACTTGCAAAGGCCAGTGCAAAATAATGTAGCGCTTGTTATCAATCGTGATCGATTGAATTCTGGCCCATAATTAGTTACTTCCCACTGAAAATAACAAGAGTGTCTGAATCTTGCTTTGAGTCTAGCCTATGTTCTCTGTGAGTTTAATGCATTCAGTAAGTGTGGCAAGACAAGTGAATGTGGATGCTCAGGTAACCCCCACTCCTGACTATTAAATGAAGCCCTAGAAAATCCACTTGACCAACAGATTTGTAGAGTAGAAATTGTCTTACTCTGTCCTATGCTTCCCCTTAGTGGTTACTTCTGGCATCTTCTTCACTTCATGTTCGATTTTTCTAAATTATGTTCATTAAACCAAGGACAGTAATTAATTTGGACACAAAATACCAATTTTTTTTCATGATTCAGATAAGAGTGCAACATTTTTTTTAAAGAAATTGCCAATTTGTTTCTATAATCAAATTGACTTTGCTCTCTTGGTATGCTTTGTTAAAAAGCATGCAACAAGGCTCAGGACTGTGACAATAACAATAATGCTTTTATTATTATTATCAGATTATTATTATCAGGCATTTATAGAGCGCCAACAGATTCCGCAGCGCTATAAACATAGGCGGTATACAAGATAACATTTATAGGGATCAAATGGGTAGAAGGCCCTGCCGAGAGTTGCACTGTTGTAGTCGGCTCTTATGAAGGCGATCTACAAACAGCTGGGCTCATAGGCTTACATTCTAAGGGGTTCAAGGGGAAGGAAATTGAGTTAGGAAAGGTTAGTGTAGGTTGTATGCATTCCTGAATAGTATAGTCTTCAGGGAGCGCTTGAAGCTGTTAAAACTAGGGGAGAGTCTTGTGGAGCTAGGCAGGGAGTTCCACAAGATGGGAGCTAGTCTGGAGAAATCCTGTAAATGGGAATGTGAGAAAGTAACAAGAGAGGAGGAGATTGTGAGCAGAGTGATGGGGAAGGGAGAGTATCTGGAGACAAGGTCTGAAATGTAAGGGGGGAGCAGTGCAGTTGAGGGCTTTGTATGTCAGAGTGAGGATTTTGTGTTTAATCCTGGAGGCAAGAGAAAGCCAGTGAAGGGATTGGCAGAGAGGTGCAGCAGATGAAGAGCGACGTGTAAGGAAGATGAGCCTGGCAGAGGCATTCATTATGAATTGTAAATGAGCTAGGTGGCAGATAGGTAGACCAGAGAGGACAGAGTTGCAATAGTTGAGGAGGGAAAGGATGAGAGAGTGGATTAAAATCTTAGTTGTGTCTTGTGTAAGGAAACGTCTAATTTTAGAGATGTTTTTAAGGTGGAAGCGGCAGGCTTTAGCCAAGGACATAATGTGAGAAGTGAAAGAAAGGTCTGAGTCAAGTGTGACCCCAAGACATAGGGCATGTGGGGTAGGGGTAATGATGGAATTATCAACAGTTAAAGAAAATTGGGGGGTGGAGATTTTGGATTAAGTTTTGGAGAGATTTAGCTTAAGGTAGTGAGAGGACATCTAAGATGAGATATGAGAAAGAAAGTTAGTGACACAGGTTAGTAAGGAAGGAGGTAGGTCTAGTGCAGAGAGGTAGATTTGGTTTTCATCTGCATACAAATGGTATTGAAACCCTTGGGACATTATTAAGGAACCTGATGATGTGTAGATTGAAAAGAGAAGGGGACAGAGGGCAAAGCCTTGAGGTACCCCAACAGAAAGTGGTAATGGGGCAGAGGATGCTCTAGAGAAGGCTACTCTAAAGGTACGGTTAGATAGATAGGAAGAGATCCACGAGAGAGCTGTGTCGCAGATGCCGAAGGATTGGAGGGTTTGGAGCAAAAGAGGGTGGTCGACAGTGTCAAAGGCTGCAGACAGATCAAGGAGGATAAGCAGAGAGAAGTGGCCTTTGGATTTTGCTGTAAGTAGGTCGTTGGTAACCTTGACAATTGCTCTGTGGAGTGATGGGGATAAAATCCAGATTGCAGTGGGTCAAGAAGAGAGTTAAGTGTAAGGAAATGGGATAGACGTGCATATACTAGCTTTTCAAGGAGCGTTGAGGCAAGAGGGAGTAGGGAAATAGGGTGGTAGTTGGATGGGGAGGTTGGATCGAGAGAGGGTTTTTTGAGGATAGATGTGACCAGTGCATGTTTTAGAGATGATGGAAGTATACCAGTGCTGAGGGAGAGGTTGAAAATGTGTGTGAGTATAGGGGTAAGGGTAGAAGAGAGGGAGGGGAGTAGCTGTGAGAGGATGGGGTCGAGGGGACAGGTAGTGAGGTGTGAGGACAGTATAAGGGCTGAAACGTCTTCCTCAGTAACAGGGGTAAAAGAGCTAAATTTATGGCTATTTGGGTTCTGGATGATTGTGAGCTTTTGAGGGGGTAGGAGATTGGTAGTATGTTGAGAGCTGATTTAATTTCTGATGGAGTCAATTTTGCTATTGAAGTGGCTAGCAAAATCTTGAGCTGAGAGAGAAGTTGTATTAGGAGGTGGGGGTGGGTAGAGAAGAGTATTGAACGTGGAAAACATATGTTTTGGGTTAGAGGAAAGAGTAGAGATAAGATTAGAGAAGTACTGTTGCTTATAAAGATTAAGGGCAGAGTAGTAGGAGTTCAAGAAAAACTAGTAGTGAAGAAAGTTAGCTGAACTCCAAGATTTTCTCCAGTGTCCCTCAGCAGTACGGGAACATCTGCGTAGGTACCGTGTCAGAGGAGTATGCCACGGCTGAGGATTAAAGTTTGGTTTCTGAGCTATGGTAGGTGGGGCAAGATTGTGAATGACCTATGTAAGGGTGGAGTTATAGTGGCAGATAGATTGGTCAGGGCAGAAAAAGGACGGGATGGAAGAGAGGAGAGGTTCAGGAGAGCTAGCTGTTGCTGATCTAATGACTTAGTGCTTCTGTGAAGTTTGGTGTAAGGGGTAGAGGGAGGGGGAGTTGTAGGGAGGGATGTGATGTTGCAAGTGAGGAGATGATGGTCAGAAAGAGGAAAAGGGGAGTTTGTGAAATATGAGATAGTGCATCGATAGCTGAAAATCAGATTGAGGGAGTGACCATCTTTGTGAGTGAGAGAGTCAGTCCATTGTGACAGGCCGAAAGAGAAAGTGAGTTGCAGAAGTTGTTTTGCAGAGGAGGCAGTGGG
This sequence comes from Bombina bombina, assembly GCF_027579735.1. NCBI lineage: Eukaryota > Metazoa > Chordata > Amphibia > Anura > Bombinatoridae > Bombina > Bombina bombina. The sequence goes on along the minus strand of NC_069499.1, from coordinate 1,464,434,496 downwards.
ATTGTCAAGAGGGATGTTGAAGTCATCAAGAATGAGGGCAGGGGTGTCCGAGGAAAGGAAATAAGGAAGCCAGGCAGCAAAGTGATCTAAAAATTGAGTTGAGGAGCCAAGGGGGCGGTATATAAATGCAACATGTATAGAGAGGGGAGAGAACAAATCATGTGTGCTTCAAATGAAGAAAATGTGAGGGAAGAGAAGTGCTGTATTTGTTGAAAGGTGCTTTTTAACAATGTTATACATTTTTAAGACTACTAGATGGCAGCAGTGTTGTTTGTCATATAGTGCTTCAGACACTTATTGCTACTTATCCATTAAGAATACAAAGAGAATGTAATACATTTGAAAATATAAGAATATTGGAAACTTTTTGTAACTGTATGTACTATCTAAATTATGAAAGAAAAATTTGGGGGGTTATGTCCCATTAACTAAAAAGGAAAGTATAAAAATCTCTCATCCTCGTTCTGCCTTAACCTAACTACTGCAGACCTTAATAATTCCATAAAGAAGCAACTTGGTGCTTTTATATTTGAGTGTTTAACACCACATTTCAGATCTCTAATGGTTAATAACCATAACTGAGCTGGCTGAATGTTACAAGACTTGGATTAAGTAGCTCAGTGCAGCAAACAAGATTTCTCTGTTGCATAACCAGTTAATCACATTGCTTATGTGTTCCGTTTCCCATAACGAGATATAAAACTGCACCTGGCCCCTTAAAACCCCAAAGATTGTGTGCTCTTATTTCAGATGTAATAAATTAAAATAAGCATTAATAAAACACGGGGATTGCTGTTTACTAAAGATCTATGCTAACAACTGCTCTGAGATTTTGTGGTATTGAAATTAACACAAACTGTAAATGAAAAGATTTTTTATTTTATTTTTATTTTTATTTTTTTTATTTTTTTTTTACAAATGATCAATGTTTAATGAACAACATAAAAAAACTATAGCAGCTGAACAGAGAGCACTCTAGGACACAGTATGTTTAGTCACATTGTGGCATTTCATCGGTAGCGCACAGCTGGGTAAAATACTTAAATTGAACGGTAAAATGAAAAGACTACTTTTGTGAAAAAATTATATGTTCTCATACGTGACCCTGCAAGTATATGTGTTTAACCCCCAGCAAAGAACACATAGGTAAAGCACCACAGAGAACTGCAGGCCTAAGAAGGAACTGCCACTGACCAAATCAGCAGCACTAGGCAAAAAACCGAGCTGTGCAACAAATACTGCCTCAACAGCAGTTTCCACTGACTTGGGACCAGCAGTTCTCTGAGGCTTCAGAGCACTACTTAATCTATGTGTTTAACCCCTTTGTATGGGTTAAACACATATGCCTAGTTTACAGGGAGTGCAGAATTATTAGGCAAATGAGTATTTTGACCACATCATCCTCTTTATGCATGTTGTCTTACTCCAAGCTGTATAGGCTCGAAAGCCTACTACCAATTAAGCATATTAGGTGATGTGCATCTCTGTAATGAGAAGGGGTGTGGTCTAATGACATCAACACCCTATATCAGGTGTGCATAATTATTAGGCAACTTCCTTTCCTTTGGCAAAATGAGTCAAAAGAAGGTCTTGACAGGCTCAGAAAAGTCAAAAATAGTGAGATATCTTGCAGAGGGATGCAGCACTCTTAAAATTGCAAAGCTTCTGAAGCGTGATCATCGACCAATCAAGCGTTTCATTCAAAATAGTCAACAGGGTCGCAAGAAGCGTGTGGAAAAATCAAGGCGCAAAATAACTGCCCATGAACTGAGAAAAGTCAAGCGTGCAGCTGCCAAGATGCCACTTGCCACCAGTTTGGCCATATTTCAGAGCTGCAACATCACTGGAGTGCCCAAAAGCACAAGGTGTGCAATACTCAGAGACATGGCCAAGGTAAAAAAGGCTGAAAGACGACCACCACTGAACAAGACACACAAGCTGAAACGTCAAGACTGGGCCAAGAAATATCTCAAGACTGATTTTTCTAAGGTTTTATGGACTGATGAAATGAGAGTGAGTCTTGATGGGCCAGATGGATGGGCCCGTGGCTGGATTGGTAAAGGGCAGAGAGCTCCAGTCCGACTCAGACGCCAGCAAGGTGGAGGTGGAGTACTGGTTTGGGCTGGTATCATCAAAGATGAGCTTGTGGGGCCTTTTCCGGTTGAGGATGGAGTCAAGCTCAACTCCCAGTCCTACTGCCAGTTTCTGGAAGACACCTTCTTCAAGCAGTGGTACAGGAAGAAGTCTGCATCCTTCAAGAAAAACATGATTTTCATGCAGGACAATGCTCCATCACACGCGTCCAAGTACTCCACAGCGTGGCTGGCAAGAAAGGGTATAAAAGAAGAAAATCTAATGACATGGCCTCCTTGTTCACCTGATCTGAACCCCATTGAGAACCTGTGGTCCATCATCAAATGCATCAAATACAACTTGCCTAATAATTCTGCACTCCCTGTATATTGCTGTTGTAAACTGGCGGTAACATACAACATCTCCATAGAGTTAAATGCAGATACTTGTCGACACCAGTTTACAACAGCAATTTTTTTTTTTTTAATGGCCCTTTAAAAGACTGCAATTTAAAAAAAAAAAAACTTTTTCATTTACTTCTATCAAAGTTGCTTCATTCTGTTGCAAATACTTTAACTATAGAATGCTAAAGACATGTGTATGCTCCTTGGTTTACTCTTCAACAAAGGATAACAAAGACGCGCATTTTATAATAGAAGTATAATTGATTTATTTATAAATTGGCTTCTGGTATTTACATCACATGTATTGTCATTTTATATTATCTTCGTTTAGCATGAAGGGTGAAAGATTTTAATGAAAATAAACTCAAATGATTTATTGTTTGATTCAGATAATTGATACATTTTTAAACAACTTTCCAATTTACTCTTATCAATTGTGCTTCATTCTCTTGGTATCCTTTACTGATGGAGCAGCAATGCACTACTGGGAGCTAGCTGAGCACATGGGTAAGCCAATGGCAAGAGGCATATGTGCAGCCACCAATCAGTAGCCAGCTCCAGCTCCTGAGCCTACCTAGTCAATTAGTAAACAGTTTAAAATGGAACTATTTTGGCATGTAGTTTCAGTGTACCATGCTCTGACAGCAGCCGCAAGCCTTACATTAAAGGGACAGTCTAGTCAAAAATAAACATTCAAGATTCAGATAGGGCATGTCATTTTAAACAACTTTCCAATTTACTTTTATCATCAATTTTGCTTTGTTCTCTTGGTATTCTTGGTTGAAGCATATGCTAATTTCTTAGCCATTGAAGGCCGCCTCTTATCTGAATGTATTTGACCGTTTTTCACCACTAGAGGGCTTAGTTCATGTGTGCCATATAGATAACATTTTGCTCATGCCCGTGGAGTTACCTAGGAGTCAGCACTGATTGGCTAAAATGCACATCTGTCAAAAGAACTGAAATAAGGGGGCCGTCTGCAGAGGCTTAGATACAAGGTAATCACAGAGGTAAAAAGCGTATTAATAAAACTGTGTTGGTTATGCAAAACTGGGGAATGGGTAATAAAGGGATTATCTGGTGTAGACTGTCCCTTTAATTAAATGTGGAGCAGTGTTTTTCAACTCAGTTCTCAAGGCACACCAAAAGGCTAGATTTTCACTATATCTGAATTAGAATACAGGTGAAATACTCAGCTAACTAGTAACCATGGTTACTACCCTGCTCTCACCCGTCAGCTGAATATTTCACCTGTACTGTAATTTGAATATCATGAAAATATGGCCTGTTGGTTTGCCTTTAGGACTACAGGTAAAAAAACAAACCACCACATGGTTATATATGCATCAAGGGAAATATATGATGTGTTTTATCTAATAATGTTTCATGATTCTAGTGTAGATTCTTAGTGATGTTCCCAGTTTTGCATCCTCTCTGTCTGATTCACTGCAGTGATGAGTTTATCACAATCCTCAGCGTCAGGGCAAAGGCAACTGTATCTGTTAGCTTGACGATAGATAATGGCTTGTTCAATGTCAATGGGATGAAAGCTGGAGCTGCGGAGATCGTTGCTTCTGTCTTTATATATTCTGTGTGTAGATAATTGGAGTTTGTGAATATTATTGTTGTATGCAGGATGATTTCATGGTCTTTTGAAAAATGTATTACATTAAATGATAAATGGAATAACTGAACGGAACAGTGCTCAAAATTGTTCCCTGCTCCATCTAAAAGAAAATATTGCTAGAAGTATTAAGTGCTTTTATTATATTTTCCTTTGGGAATTATCCCCATTTGCCAGAAAGCAAAATATCACCTAGGTACGCAAACAAGCTTTGCCCGTTAAAGGGAGATGAAACACGTTGAGATTGCTATATCAAATATGTTTGATAAAAAAACCTTTGCAATATACCTTCATAAGCTCCTTAGTTCTCCTTTTTTTCTCTAATTTAAAGGGCCAGTAAACATTCTCATTAATGTTACGTAATTCTGCACTTTGTGCTGAATTCCCTTCCTCGCCGTCCTCTTCTGCTAATGTTTTTTTTTTTTTTCAAAAGTGCGTTAAAAGAACGCGGTCAAATTTAGATGCGTTACATTTAGTTCACTTCTGAAAAAAACAGAGGAGCAGAAGAGGAAGTTGAGGAAGGGAAGTAAAGTTTTGGGGGGTTAAATCTTTAAAGAAACAGTCTAGACAAATTAACTTTTATGATTCAGATAGGGCATGCAGTTTTAAACAACTTTCCCATTTACTTTCATTATCAGATTTGCTTTGTTCTCTTGGTGTTCTTAGTTGAAAGCTAAATCTAGGTAGACTCATATGCTCATTTCTAAGCCCTTGAGCTAGAAGGCGTTATTAAATTTGTGCCATATAGATAACATTATGCTCAAGGCAGTGGAGTTACTTATAAGAGGGCACTGATTGGCTAAAATGCACGTCTGTTAAAAGAAGCAGAGGCTTAGATAGAAGGTAATCGCAGAGGTAAAAAGTGTATTACTTTAACCGTGTTGGTTATGCAAAACTGGGTAATGGTAATAAAGGTATTATCTATCTTTTTAAACAATACATATTCTGTAATAGACTGTCCCTTTAATATGCCTCTTCTTTTTACAGGTGCTGCTAGACTAAAGTTACAAAATTCTGGACATAGTGAAGAATTATTTAACTAATAAAAATTTTAGCTGGCCCTTTAACATTGAACATCACAAGTTTTCCAGTTCTAAGAATTGGAGGTGCACACTGCAGACTTACCCTGACACATAGCTGTTCCTTATTTGGCACAGCAGAGGTGATCAAGTAAGGAACTAGAAAACAAAATGACAGTGGCTAAACTTGTCTACTTCACTGACACTTTCAGACTGGATTCCCCAAATAAGCGGAGTTTTAGATATTAAAAAAAACATTACAGAAAACAAGGTGTTAATATTTTAAAAAATTCTTCCACTTCAACTAGAATGTTAATTTACTGCAAGACTTTAGAAAAGTTTTGCAATTTTTTTGGATGTGTTAAAACCCTTCCAATTTAAATAGATTTTTCATACAAAACATATTTTTAAATTGTTTAACGGTTGCATTTTCTTATCCATAACAAACATTCTAAATGTTCCAACGTAAAAATGAAATGCTATTTTTGCACTAGTATTCCTATGTGTTTAACTCTTTAACTATGTTATAGATAGTTTATAAAAATAGATGTAGCAGTAATATACATATACTGCGTGTAGATATAGATATATAGATATATATATACACACACACACGTGTATATATAGACGCACACATATATATTTCTAGATTGTCAGTTCCCACTGCAATAAGGACCTCAATCCCTCCTGTATGTGTTTGTAAATGTTGCCCTGTCTCTGACAAGTCTTGCATTGTTTTATTTAAATGAATTGTATCCATGGACAGCGCTGCAGAATATGTTGGCTCTTCATAAATAAAGTATAATAATAATAATATATATATATATATATATATATATATATATATACTGTATATATATATATATATATATATATATATACACATACACACACACACACATTATATATATATATATATATATATATATATATATATACACACACACACACACACACATATACACGCAAACATATACAGGGAGTGCAGAATTATTAGGCAAGTTGTATTTTTGAGGATTAATTTTATTATTGAACAACAACCATGTTCTCAATGAACCCAAAAAACTCATTAATATCAAAGCTGAATAGTTTTGGAAGTAGTTTTTAGTTTGTTTTTAGTTAGAGCTATTTTAGGGGGATATCTGTGTGTGCAGGTGACTATTACTGTGCATAATTATTAGGCAACTTAACAAAAAACAAATATATACCCATTTCAATTATTTATTTTTACCAGTGAAACCAATATAACATCTCAACATTCACAAATATACATTTCTGACATTCAAAAACAAAACAAAAACAAATCAGTGACCAATATAGCCACCTTTCTTTGCAAGGACACTCAAAAGCCTGCCATCCATGGATTCTGTCAGTGTTTTGATCTGTTCACCATCAACATTGCGTGCAGCAGCAACCACAGCCTCCCAGACACTGTTCAGAGAGGTGTACTGTTTTCCCTCCTTGTAAATCTCACATTTGATGATGGACCACAGGTTCTCAATGGGGTTCAGATCAGGTGAACAAGGAGGCCATGTCATTAGATTTTCTTCTTTTATACCCTTTCTTGCCAGCCACTCTGTGGAGTACTTGGACGCGTGTGATGGAGCATTGTCCTGCATGAAAATCATGTTTTTCTTGAAGGATGCAGACTTCTTCCTGTACCACTGCTTGAAGAAGGTGTCTTCCAGAAACTGGCAGTAGGACTGGGAGTTGAGCTTGACTCCATCCTCAACCCGAAAAGGCCCCACAAGCTCATCTTTGATGATACCAGCCCATACCAGTACTCCACCTCCACCTTGCTGGCGTCTGAGTCGGACTGGAGCTCTCTGCCCTTTACCAATCCAGCCACGGGCCCATCCATCTGGCCCATCAAGACTCACTCTCATTTCATCAGTCCATAAAACCTTAGAAAAATCAGTCTTGAGATATTTCTTGGCCCAGTCTTGACGTTTCAGCTTGTGTGTCTTGTTCAGTGGTGGTCGTCTTTCAGCCTTTCTTACCTTGGCCATGTCTCTGAGTATTGCACACCTTGTGCTTTTGGGCACTCCAGTGATGTTGCAGCTCTGAAATATGGCCAAACTGGTGGCAAGTGGCATCTTGGCAGCTGCACGCTTGACTTTTCTCACTGCACTGTGTGCAGAATTATTAGGCAAATTAGTATTTTGACCACATCATCCTCTTTATGCATGTTGTCTTACTTCAAGCTGTATAGGCTCGAAAGCCTACTACTAATTAAGCATATTAGGTGATGTGCATCTCTGTAATGAGAAGGGGTGTGGTCTAATGACATCAACACCCTATATCAGGTGTGCATAATTATTAGGCAACTTCCTTTCCTTTAGCAAAATGGGTCAAAAGAAGGACTTGGCAGGCTCAGAAAAGTCAAAAATAGTGAGATATCTTGCAGAGGGATGCAGCACTCTTAAAATTGCAAAGCTTCTGAAGCGTGATCATCGAACAATCAAGCGTTTCATTCAAAATAGTCAACAGGGTCGCAAGAAGCGTGTGGAAAAACCAAGGCGCAAAATAACTGCCCATGAACTGAGAAAAGTCAAGCGTGCAGCTGCCAAGATGCCACTTGCCACCAGTTTGGCCATATTTCAGAGCTGCAACATCACTGGAGTGCCCAAAAGCACAAGGTGTGCAATACTCAGAGACATGGCCAAGGTAAGAAAGGCTGAAAGACGACCACCACTGAACAAGACACACAAGCTGAAACGTCAAGACTGGGCCAAAAAATACCTCAAGACTGATTTTTCTAAGGTTTTATGGATTGATGAAATGAGAGTGAGTCTTGATGGGCCAGATGGATGGGCCCGTGGCTGGATTGGCAAAGGGCAGAGAGCTCCAGTCCGACTCAGACGCCAGCAAGGTGGAGGTGGAGTACTGGTATGGGCTGGTATCATCAAAGATTAGCTTGTGGGGCCTTTTCGGGTTGAGGATGGAGTCAAGCTCAACTCCCAGTCCTACTGCCAGTTTCTGGAAGACACCTTCTTCAAGCAGTGGTACAGGAAGAAGTCTGCATCCTTCAAGAAAAAACAGAATTTATGTTTACCTGATAAATTACTTTCTCCAACGGTGTGTCCGGTCCACGGCGTCATCCTTACTTGTGGGATATTCTCTTCCCCAACAGGAAATGGCAAAGAGCCCAGCAAAGCTGGTCACATGATCCCTCCTAGGCTCCGCCTACCCCAGTCATTCGACCGACGTTAAGGAGGAATATTTGCATAGGAGAAACCATATGGTACCGTGGTGACTGTAGTTAAAGAAAATAAATTATCAGACCTGATTAAAAAACCAGGGCGGGCCGTGGACCGGACACACCGTTGGAGAAAGTAATTTATCAGGTAAACATAAATTCTGTTTTCTCCAACATAGGTGTGTCCGGTCCACGGCGTCATCCTTACTTGTGGGAACCAATACCAAAGCTTTAGGACACGGATGAAGGGAGGGAGCAAATCAGGTCACCTAAATGGAAGGCACCACGGCTTGCAAAACCTTTCTCCCAAAAATAGCCTCAGAAGAAGCAAAAGTATCAAACTTGTAAAATTTGGTAAAAGTGTGCAGTGAAGACCAAGTCGCTGCCCTACATATCTGATCAACAGAAGCCTCGTTCTTGAAGGCCCATGTGGAAGCCACAGCCCTAGTGGAATGAGCTGTGATTCTTTCGGGAGGCTGCCGTCCGGCAGTCTCGTAAGCCAATCTGATGATGCTTTTAATCCAAAAAGAGAGAGAGGTAGAAGTTGCTTTTTGACCTCTCCTTTTACCGGAATAAACAACAAACAAGGAAGATGTTTGTCTAAAATCCTTTGTAGCATCTAAATAGAATTTTAGAGCGCGAACAACATCCAAATTGTGCAACAAACGTTCCTTCTTTGAAACTGGTTTCGGACACAGAGAAGGTACGATAATCTCCTGGTTAATGTTCTTGTTAGAAACAACTTTTGGAAGAAAACCAGGTTTAGTACGTAAAACCACCTTATCTGCATGGAACACCAGATAAGGAGGAGAACACTGCAGAGCAGATAATTCTGAAACTCTTCTGGCAGAAGAAATTGCAACTAAAAACAAAACTTTCCAAGATAATAATTTAATATCAACGGAATGCAAGGGTTCAAACGGAACCCCCTGAAGAACTGAAAGAACTAAATTGAGACTCCAAGGAGGAGTCAAAGGTTTGTAAACAGGCTTAATTCTAACCAGAGCCTGAACAAAGGCTTGAACATCTGGCACAGCAGCCAGTTTTTTGTGAAGTAACACCGACAAGGCAGAAATCTGTCCCTTCAGGGAACTTGCAGATAATCCTTTTTCCAATCCTTCTTGAAGGAAGGATAGAATCCTAGGAATCTTAACCTTGTCCCAAGGGAATCCTTTAGATTCACACCAACAGATATATTTTTTCCAAATTTTGTGGTAAATCTTTCTAGTTACAGGCTTTCTGGCCTGAACAAGAGTATCGATAACAGAATCTGAGAATCCTCGCTTCGATAAAATCAAGCGTTCAATCTCCAAGCAGTCAGCTGGAGTGAAACCAGATTCGGATGTTCGAACGGACCCTGAACAAGAAGGTCTCGTCTCAAAGGTAGCTTCCGAGGTGGAGCCGATGACATATTCACCAGATCTGCATACCAAGTCCTGCGTGGCCACGCAGGAGCTATCAAGATCACCGACGCCCTCTCCTGATTGATCCTGGCTACCAGCCTGGGGATGAGAGGAAATGGCGGGAACACATAAGCTAGTTTGAAGGTCCAAGGTGCTACTAGTGCATCCACTAGAGCCGCCTTGGGATCCCTGGATCTGGACCCGTAGCAAGGAACTTTGAAGTTCTGACGAGAGGCCATCAGATCCATGTCTGGAATGCCCCACAGCTGAGTGACTTGGGCAAAAATTTCCGGATGAAGTTCCCACTCCCCCGGATGCAATGTCTGACGACTCAGAAAATCCGCTTCCCAATTTTCCACTCCTGGGATGTGGATAGCAGACAGGTGGCAGGAGTGAGACTCCGCCCATAGAATGATTTTGGTCACTTCTTCCATCGCTAGGGAACTCCTTGTTCCCCCCTGATGGTTGATGTACGCAACAGTTGTCATGTTGTCTGATTGAAACCGTATGAACTTGGCCCTCGCTAGCTGAGGCCAAGCCTTGAGAGCATTGAGTATCGCTCTCAGTTCCAGAATATTTATCGGTAGAAGAGACTCTTCCCGAGACCAAAGACCCTGAGCTTTCAGGGATCCCCAGACCGCGCCCCAGCCCATCAGACTGGCGTCGGTCGTGACAATGACCCACTCTGGTCTGCGGAATGTCATCCCTTGTGACAGGTTGTCCAGGGACAGCCACCAACGGAGTGAGTCTCTGGTCCTCTGATTTACTTGTATCTTCGGAGACAAGTCTGTATAGTCCCCATTCCACTGACTGAGCATGCACAGTTGTAATGGTCTTAGATGAATGCGCGCAAAAGGAACTATGTCCATTGCCGCTACCATCAACCCGATCACTTCCATGCACTGAGCTATGGAAGGAAGAGGAACGGAATGAAGTATCCGACAAGAGTCTAGAAGTTTTGTTTTTCTGGCCTCTGTTAGAAAAATCCTCATTTCTAAGGAGTCTATAATTGTTCCCAAGAAGGGAACCCTTGTTGACGGGGATAGAGAACTCTTTTCCACGTTCACTTTCCATCCGTGAGATCTGAGAAAGGCCAGGACGATGTCCGTGTGAGCCTTTGCTTGAGGAAGGGACGACGCTTGAATCAGAATGTCGTCCAAGTAAGGTACTACAGCAATGCCCCTTGGTCTTAGCACAGCTAGAAGGGACCCTAGTACCTTTGTGAAAATCCTTGGAGCAGTGGCTAATCCGAAAGGAAGCGCCACAAACTGGTAATGTTTGTCCAGGAATGCGAACCTTAGGAACCGATGATGTTCCTTGTGGATAGGAATATGTAGATACGCATCCTTTAAATCCACCGTGGTCATGAATTGACCTTCCTGGATGGAAGGAAGAATAGTTCGAATGGTTTCCATCTTGAACGATGGAACCTTGAGAAACTTGTTTAAGATCTTGAGATCTAAGATTGGTCTGAACGTTCCCTCTTTTTTGGGAACTATGAACAGATTGGAGTAGAACCCCATCCCTTGTTCTCTTAATGGAACAGGATGAATCACTCCCATTTTTAACAGGTCTTCTACACAATGTAAGAATGCCTGTCTTTTTATGTGGTCTGAAGACAACTGAGACCTGTGGAACCTCCCCCTTGGGGGAAGTCCCTTGAATTCCAGAAGATAACCTTGGGAGACTATTTCTAGCGCCCAAGGATCCAGAACATCTCTTGCCCAAGCCTGAGCGAAGAGAGAGAGTCTGCCCCCCACCAGATCCGGTCCCGGATCGGGGGCCAACATTTCATGCAGTCTTGGTAGCAGTGGCAGGTTTCTTGGCCTGCTTTCCCTTGTTCCAGCCTTGCATTGGTCTCCAAGCTGGCTTGGCTTGAGAAGTATTACCCTCTTGCTTAGAGGACGTAGCACCTTGGGCTGGTCCGTTTCTACGAAAGGGACGAAAATTAGGTTTATTTTTTGCCTTGAAAGGCCGATCCTGAGGAAGGGCGTGGCCCTTACCCCCAGTGATATCAGAGATAATCTCTTTCAAGTCAGGGCCAAACAGCGTTTTCCCCTTGAAAGGAATGTTAAGTAGCTTGTTCTTGGAAGACGCATCAGCCGACCAAGATTTCAACCAAAGCGCTCTGCGCGCCACAATAGCAAACCCAGAATTCTTAGCCGCTAACCTAGCCAATTGCAAAGTGGCGTCTAGGGTGAAAGAATTAGCCAATTTGAGAGCATTGATTCTGTCCATAATCTCCTCATAAGGAGGAGAATCACTATCGACCGCCTTTATCAGCTCATCGAACCAGAAACATGCGGCTGTAGCGACAGGGACAATGCATGAAATTGGTTGTAGAAGGTAACCCTGCTGAACAAACATCTTTTTAAGCAAACCCTCTAATTTTTTATCCATAGGATCTTTGAAAGCACAACTATCCTCTATGGGTATAGTGGTGCGTTTGTTTAAAGTGGAAACCGCTCCCTCGACCTTGGGGACTGTCTGCCATAAGTCCTTTCTGGGGTCGACCATAGGAAACAATTTTTTAAATATGGGGGGAGGGACGAAAGGAATACCGGGCCTTTCCCATTCTTTATTAACAATGTCCGCCACCCGCTTGGGTATAGGAAAAGCTTCTGGGAGCCCCGGCACCTCTAGGAACTTGTCCATTTTACATAGTTTCTCTGGGATGACCAACTTGTCACAATCATCCAGAGTGGATAATACCTCCTTAAGCAAAATGCGGAGATGTTCCAACTTAAATTTAAATGCAATCACATCAGGTTCAGCCTGTTGAGAAATGTTCCCTGAATCAGTAATTTCTCCCTCAGACAAAACCTCCCTGGCCCCATCAGACTGGGTTAGGGGCCCTTCAGAGATATTAGTATCAGCGTTGCCATGCTCTTCAGTATCTAAAACAGAGCAGCCGCGCTTACGCTGACAAGTGTTCATTTTGGCTAAAATGTTTTTGACAGAATTATCCATTACAGCCGTTAATTGTTGCATAGTAAGGAGTATTGGCGCGCTAGATGTACTAGGGGCCTCCTGAGTGGGCAAGACTCGTGTAGACGAAGGAGGGAATGATGCAGTACCATGCTTACTCCCCTCACTTGAGGAATCATCTTGGGCATCATTGTCATTATCACATAAATCACATTTATTTAAATGAATAGGAATTCTGGCTTCCCCACATTCAGAACACAGTCTATCTGGTAGTTCAGACATGTTAAACAGGCATAAACTTGATAACAAAGTACAAAAACGTTTTAAAATAAAACCGTTACTGTCACTTTAAATTTTAAACTGAACACACTTTATTACTGCAATTGCGAAAAAACATGAAGGAATTGTGCAAAATTCACCAAATTTTCACCACAGTGTCTTAAAGCCTTAAAAGTATTGCACACCAAACTTGGAAGCTTTAACCCTTAAAATAACGGAACCGGAGCCGTTTTAAACTTTAACCCCTTTACAGTCCCTGGTATCTGCTTTGCTGAGACCCAACCAAGCCCAAAGGGGAATACGATACCAAATGACGCCTTCAGAAAGTCTTTTCTAAGTATCAGAGCTCCTCTCACATGCGACTGCATGCCATGCCTCTCAAAAACAAGTGCGCCACACCGGCGCGAAAATGAGGCTCTGCTTATGCTTTGGGAAAGCCCCTAAGGAATAAGGTGTCTAATACAGTGCCTGCCGATATTATTATATCAAAATACCCAGATAAAATGATTCCTCAAGGCTAAATATGTGTTAATAATGAATCGATTTAGCCCAGAAAAAGTCTACAGTCTTAATAAGCCCTTGTGAAGCCCTTATTTACGATCGTAATAAACATGGCTTACCGGATCCCAT